>NW_026652287.1:76095406-76271997 GCF_009828535.3 Hylobates moloch
TATATAATTTATATATAACATATTTAATTTATATATAGCTTATATATGACATATTTAATTTATATATAATTTATATATAACATATATAATTTATAATTTATACATAATATAATATATATTATATATAATTATATATATTATATATTATATATTTTTTATATATTTTATATATATACACACACACACACACACACTTTTTTTTTTTGAGACTGAGTCTCACTCTGACACCAAGGCTGGAGTGCAGTGGTGTGATTTTGGCTCACTGCAACCTCCACTTCCCAGGTTCCAGCTTCTGCCTCAGCCTTCTGAGTAACTGGGATTACAGGCACTCACCACCGCGCCCAGTTAATTTTTATATTTTTAGTAGAGACAGGTCTTCACCATACTGACCAGGCTGGTCTCAAACTCCTGACCTCAAGTGATTCGCCCGCCTCAGCCTCCCAAAGTGCTGGGATTGCAGGCATGCACCACCATGCCTGGCTTGGATTGTATATTTTATTTTAGCCTTACCTGCTGATTGAGTTGCAAATCAGGCAAGTCGAAAAAAAAATCCCATTCGACAACACAAATCCTACTTTTTTTTTCATGATTTTAGTTTTCAGATTACCTGTAGAACTTGATGCCACACAGAGCAGTTGCAGTTGGACGAAAGTGTGGTGATTATAGATGGGGTTGGGGTGAGGAAAGGCTGTCCGTGGGCTGTCAGAGTAGGCTTCTCAAGTTTTAAGCTTCCATGATGCCACCATGGACTAAAAGTTTGCAGAAACAGAAGGAAAACAGCAAAAATGCTTTATTTTTCTATGAGAGCAAATAGATCTGGCCTCGCTGGGCAAAAAAAACATGTATGAATAATTTAGTGAATGGGCATCTTTGGTGACTGATGGAAAAGGGATTTAGCTGAGACCCAATCCCTGGGTGAGAGACAGAGAGTAGTGAGTCAAAACCTCTAGAGAACAGTCACAAAGAGAGCTCATTCTCCATGTAATAATGTCTGAGAATCCTTCAGTGTGAGGAAGGTAGTAATTCTTTTTTATTTTTCTGAGACAGGGTCTATGTTGCCCAGGCTAATCTCAAACTACTGGCCTCAAGGGATCCTCCTACCTCAGCCTCCTGAATCACTGGGACTACAGGAAGGTAGTAAGTCTACCACTGTGCCCAGAAAAGTAGTAAGTCTAATAAACCTGGACATTATGCAGCATGATCCCGTTTTTACTTTCGTTGTTTATAATGGGGGAGAATCAGGTTGTGCTAGGGACGTTTTCTCCCTACCTCGTCCCTTCCTCCTCACCCATGAACAGGTTCTATGGATCATGATTCTTAGATAATATTCCTCACTTTCCCAAATGTCCTGCTCATGGTTATCTCTTCCCATAAGGCAATGCAGTGAAAATAGACATTAGCTGTCAGCTGTCAATCATTTTTTATGAAGACCCCCAAGATGAGCACTGAAGAAATACTCCCCTTTCTGAAATACAGTAATATTCAGCTTTGCTTGGTATCTTCTGAGCCAAAACATGGCTTAAGTGACAAATAAGTAACAGGGTGTTGCCTGAATTTTCCATATGCCTCACATTTTGGAAAAGCCTAGGAGAGAGGAAATAACTGTTAAAACATAAACATTGAGAGGGAACTTACAGTAATGTGGATCAGTGCCCTAAGCTTATAAAGGGGCCTTGGCCACTATTGATTCCAAGTGGAAAAGCAAGACCAAAAAGTTAGGCCCAGGCCAGGCATGGTGGCTCACTCCTGTAATCCCAGCACTTTGGGAGGCCAAGGCGGGTGGATCACCTGAGGTCGGGAGTTCGAGACCAGCCTGGCCAACATGGCGAAACCCCATCTCTACTAAAAATACAAAAATTAGCTGGGCATGGTGGCACATGCTTGTAATCCCAGCTACTCGGGAGGCTGAGGCAGGAGAATCACATGAACCAGGGATGTGGAGGTTTCAGTGACTAGAGATCATGCCACTGCACTCCAGCCTGGGCAACAGAGCAAGATTCTGTCTCAAAAAAAAAAAAAAGTTAGGTTTTGGGCCCCTCAGCCCCTTCTCCACCAGAGCTCTCGTATCTGTTATCTGTTTTACACATTGGGATTTTGCAAAATGTTTCTTGTGATGAAAGGTTCCTAATGCTAAGACATCATTTTGTAGATGAGGAACTGGAGGCCCAGCAAAATGTGGTGACTTGCTCAGGGTCACAGCAGTTGTCATTTGCTGAGCTGAGGGCGGAACTCAAATCTCAATCTCTAGTCCAACGTACTTTGTTCTATAGCATGCCATGTTCCACTTCTTCATATCTAAGCTGGGCAACTTCCTTTTAGTAGATTCTCACTCACAAGATATTAAGGATATTGCCAAAATGCATAGCACAAATCAGAAGACGAAAACTGTCATTTCTTTTTTGAATGATTGCTACAATATGATCTGGGTCCTGGCTTAGAGTTCTTACTTTGCCTCTCAGAAGCTGGGTGACATAATATTTCTCTGTTGCTCTTTCCTCCCTATAAAATAGAGACACTGAAGTTCAAGTGAGTTACTGCTCAGTTTTTTTGTAAGCAAGAAGATAATAAATATAGAACATTGCAGCGATGATTGATTTATTGCTTTAATTGTACACAAAAACCCCACTTAATATTCATGGATTGTAAAGGCCTTCACCGAAATGAGCACTTCTGGAAAAACTGAATATAAGCATCAAAACAGTCACCATTTATCTGGTACATAGCTTGAGTTAATTAGACAATGATCAAAGGATTCATGTTCTGTCTGCAAACCATGCACTCAGAGGTGCAATGAGAATTAAGGAATGAGCCTTAAGAAGTCATTCAACCGTTCCGAATCTTACAAAGCCTGCAGTACTAAAGGAGTACTAGAGAAGAATCCACTGGTTGTCTTTTAAGTGGTAAAGCAACGCAAGCACCAAGAACTTCAGTTGGTCCTGAAATTCTCTGCTTCCATTTAAGAGCTGCTTCTAAATGTGGCAGCTCTCCCACTGCCTAATTAAAATGCCTTCCCAGAACAGCTTCAAATCTGACAAGGGTGAATAGTTGCCAAATGGGCTTCTTTCTTTGCTGGATCTGTAGGTAATTTGCCTCCAGCTAACAAGAATTGGCACTAAACACCAAAAGTGGGATAATGAAGGCCTTTGGACACTGGGTAAGGACTGTTCTATGATGCTCAAGTGTGGAATGAGCACTGTAGTGCGAGCCCAGATTATTCTGTCCATAAACTCGGCAACTGCATGTTGGGCAATTCTATGTTACAAGGTAGCCCGAACGTTACTCAGATGAACAGTACTCTAGTGTGTGCGATGGTTTCTAGTTTATTTTGTGATGATGTACAACATCCAGATTATGTTTCCATTTGTAGATCAAGAAGAAAAAATAACCATGGGGCAAAGGACTAGTGTTGGGAGATTTGTGTTCAGGTTCTGGCCCAGTTATTGGTTCTCTTTTCTGGATTAAACTTTGGGCTCCTGTTTCCTTGTCTGTGAAATAAATGGTGGGAGACAAAGATAAATTAAGGATTTCTAAAGTACGTTTCCAGTTCCAACAGCTTCTTATTTTATAGCTAAAGGTAGGAAGAACCAACAACTTTCACTCTTTGGATTAAAGTACTCTACGTATCAAATCCCAGTGGGTTTTAAAATTATACTGAATCTAGGCCAGGCACAGTGGCTCGTGTTTGTAATCCCAGCACTTAGGGAGGCCGAAGTGAGAGGATTGGTTGAGGCCAGGAGTTCAAGACAAGCCTGGGCAACAAAGTGAGATCCCATCTCTACAAAAAATTAAAAAATTAGCCAACCTGGTGGGCTGCCTTAGCCTCAGCTCCTTGGGAGGCTGAGGTGGGAGATCGCTTGAACCTGAGACGCGCAGGCTGCAGTGAGCCAAGATCACATCACTGCACTCCAGCCTGGGTGACAGAGCAAGGCTCCACCACATACACACACACACACACACACACACACACACACACACACACACACACAACACACACACACACACACACACACACACACACACACACACACACACACAAAATCAGCAAACTTTGAGTAAAGCAGATTCCCCCTCCATTCCTCCATTCCCTCTATTATGTCAGTGGGCCTCATCCAATCAGTAGAAAGGCCTTAGTAGAAAAAGACTGTGGTCTCTCGAGGAAGAAGGGAATCTGCTGCTAGACTGCATTCGGACTCACAACTGCAACAACTCTCCTCTAGGTCTCCAGCCTGTCAGCCTGCCCTGCAGATTTTGGATTTTCCAGCCTCTACAATTGTGTGAGCCAATTTCTTAAAATAGATCTCTCTCCATCTCTTTCTCTCTCTCTCTCTCTCTCTCTCTGTGTGTGTGTGTGTGTGTGTGTGTATATATATATATATATATATAAAAATATGAGGAAGCTGTCTAATAAAAATATATTATATATATAGTTAAGGAGCTTGTTCATTAAATACATGTATTATATATTAGAGAGAGATTTATTTTAATGAATTGGCTCACACAATTATGGAGAAACCAACAAGATGTGTGTGTGTATATTTATATATAGGTTTTAGGTTGTGTACTATATATATCATATATAGTATGTGTATATATATAATGTGTATATATTATATATACTATGTTGTGTATACATACTCTGTGTAATATATACCATATATATGTGCCATGTAAACATGGATTCTCTTTTTCTCCCAACACAGCCTTAGGAGGTAGATATGAGGAAACTGGTTCACAGAGGTTAAGGAGCTTGTCCAAGTGTACACAGCTAGCAAGAGGTAGATGCAGAATCATAAGAACCACGCTGTCTCCATAACACATGTGAAGACCCTTAGTTTATGCCCAGAACAGAGAAGTTGCTCAGTATTAATTCTCTTCCATTTTCCTCTTCCACTGCCTTTTGTCTGATTACTCAGCTGTTTCTGCTAATGTCAGAGCCAGTGAAAGCCACAAAGTGTCGTACCATTCAGTTTATAGCTCTTGTGCCATCAGGAATCTGCTCCAAGGTGATTCATGCTGTGACACTCTAGCCAGAAACTGAATCTGAAAGCAGCAACTACCTGTTCCACCACAGGATCTTGGGTTGTCTCAGTTTTCACGCCTACTAGTGGTCAGTTATGGGAGTGTGGTGATCCACTGAACACGGCCACAGTCTACACTGCTGAATTCATCCCCAGAGCCAACCACAAGCCTGTGCGTTGGAATGCACACCTCATTGCCTCCACTTTCATGGTGTAATTTAGAAGTGAGAAGGAAGAGTGGGTAGTGGTCTGAACCTTCCTTTCTGGCTTGGTGCTGCTCAGAGAGGAAGCTGTCTTTCTCATTTGGTTGTCTTGGTTTGGAAGCCGTAAGAAGTGGCACAAGAACCAGCCTCTCTGTGTTCCTTCTCTCTTCTCCTTTGAAACCACGAAAGAGATCTGTTCCATTAGCACAAAGAATGCATTTATGCATTTTAAGTGGTTCTTTGGCAAACCAGAGAGCTGTTCTATGACAGGCTACAGATATTGTCTGCAGCTATTCATCAGATTGATAGGTGTCCTTATAATATCGATATCCCCGAATGTAACTTCATCTCCTTGTAAATTCATCGCAGTGGGGATGCTAATGTTGGCACCAAGCTATTCTATAATTTTAGGGGAAGAGGTTTTGAGAGTCCTCTGCAGTTGGCATAACACATGTTATATCCATGCTTGGATTTTGATATACTGAAATAATTTAAAATTTGAGATAATTCTACAAAGACTGGTTTATTTCAAGTTGATTACTTCCGGGCTTCCAGTATGTAACATAGGCACCATTATCTTTTTAATTAAGCTGTTGCTGTAAAACATATTTTAAAAAGGCTATTTAAAACTTTAAGACTTGTATTACACATTTTTATAGTCTGATGCAATGAACAATGTTTGGCATCTGTTATATTGTATCTGCAAACAAGGTGTATAGCATGGACAAAGTTACAAACATTGGGGCTTTAACTCCTTTCCCGTCTCCTGTCCCTCCATTCTTCCTAAATGATACCAAATTCTTTTCTAGTCCACAAACATGTCATTCTCTTTCATGTCTTGCATGTGCTGTCTCCTCGGTCTACAACGATCCTTCCATCCTTCATCCCCCTCCTCCTACTACACTTCACAAATTGCTGCTCACCCTTTGACACTCAGATTAAATGTCACCTCCCGCAGGAAGCCTCTTATGATTTCCTACACTACTTCCTTGGAGCTTAATATCTATTTCCTATAATTTTCCAAAGGCATATAAATTCAAATAAAGTTATCCCTAAACTGTCTACCAAGCAATCTTAGAAGACATGTAGAGAGCTTGAATGAAATCTGTGCCTGCAAGAAGGAAGGATGTGATGAGCATAGACAGTTCTATTCAAAGCCTTGAGGACAAAACAATATCCTCCAGGATTCTGCTTTCCCCTAATACCTAGATGGCAGGACAAATACCAGACTCTTGGAAGAGGATTTGGAAAGTGCTGGAAAACAGGAAAAAAAAATTACCCTTGATCCAATTATCCAGTAATAACCTTTGTTGATGTTTAGTAAATTTCTTTGTGTTTTGTTTTGTTTTCAATATATGTGTCTACAGACACTTTGGTTCTCTCTATTCCTGAGGCCACAGGACAAATACCCACTTCAGTCAAGCTCATTGGGCCTTGTCTTTTTTTAGTAAAGTTTTTACTGAAGTGTAACTTACATACACAAAAATTCACACACAAATCCAGTGTACAGATCGATTACTTTCTACAAAAATAACATACCTACGCAACCAGCACCTGGATGAAAAAATAGTGTTTTACTGATGGCCTAGAAGTCTTCCTTGAGCATACTTTCAGTTATTACCTTCCCTCCAAAGGTAAGCATATGCATACTTCTCACACTAGGTTATATTTTTGCCTATTTTGGAACTTTGCACAAATGTAATCATCCAGTATATGTTTTTTTGTTTGTTGGGCTTCTTTTGCTCAATGGTAAGTTTATGCAATTCATCTATGTTGCTGCAGGAAGCAATAGACAGTGTATCCTCAGGTAGTATTACATTTTGTGAATATACTACAATTTGTCCATTCATTCTACTGTTGCTTGCATTTGGGTTGTTTTCAACTTTTGGCTACTATTGAGACAGCAGGCTAGTTGATTCCCTATTTTAAGACGATCTGGAAGAAAAGGACAAAAGCTCCTCACTCAAGCTATAGCTTATCTAACTCTCAGCCAGTCAGTAACAAAAGACCCAAGAAGCTATTAATGTCAAGCTCCTATTTCAGGGGGCTAGGGACTTCCTCAGAGCCCTGCATGTGCAGTTAGGCTTAAAACTCTAACCTAAAGTTACCCCTTCCTCATTTTAATGCTAAAATTCATGCCTAGAGGTGGAAATTTAAAATGTTAATGCTACATACAATGTATGAAGCAGCATGCTGAGCCACTGCACACGTACTAGAAAAAACCCTCCTATACATGTCCTGATGGAAGCCCTACTTATAGAAAGATGCTATAAAACTAACCTACACACCACCCTGGGGAGCAGCCCATTCCTTTTCCCTTATCAGTGCTGGCTCCCTTGTGCAGAAGCTGAAATAAACTTTCCTTTGCTGTAATGTTTGGTGATTTCTCTTGATTTCTATTCTGGGAGATTGCAAGAATCCAGGGCGGTGGTAACATGACAGTTAGTACTTCTCTAAAAATTCTTGAACATGTTTCTTAATGCATATATATATATATATATACACACATATATATATATATATACACATATATATATGTATATGCATTTCTATTAATACCTAGGAGTAGAACTGCAGGGTCATAGAATATGTTTATGTTCACCTTTTAGTAGATTCTGACAAATAGTTTTCCATTGTATCCATTTATGCTCCCATTAGAAAATCAATTGCCCCACATTCTCTCCAACACTTCATATCTTTTTGATGTTAACAATTCAGGTGAGATGTATTTCATCCCAGTGTAAATGCATTTCTCTGATGTCTTTTCTTATGTCTATTGAACACTTGATTATTTTCTTTTGTGAAGTTACTATCCAAATTTGTGGACCATTTTTCTATTGGATTATCTATCTTTTCATCATTTTTTACTAGTAATTTGCTGGATATAAGTATATCAAATATCAAGGCTGGGCACGGTGGCTCAAGCCTGTAATTCCAGCACTTTGGGAGGCTGACGCAGGTGGATCACCTGAGGTCAGGTGTTCGACACCAGCCTGACCAACGTGGAGAAACCCCATCTCTACTAAAGATACAAAAATTAGCCGGGCATGGTGGCACGTGCCTGTAATCCCAGCTACTCGGGAGGCTGAGGCAGGAGAATTGATTGAACCTGGGAGGCAGAGGTTGCAGTGAGCCAAGATCACGCCATTGCACTCCAGCCTGGGCAAGAAGAGCGAAACTCTGTCTCAAAAAAAAAAAAAAAAGTATATTAAATATCTTCTGTTACACTATGACCTGCCTCTTCACTCTCTTAGTGGTATCTTTTAATGAACCAAATTTAATAATTTAAATAAAACCCAATTTATCAATTTTTCACTTTATGATTAATAGTTTTGTGTCATATTTTAAAAATCTCAGCTCTCCTCAAGGATATGATCATATTCTGGTTTTTTTCCTAAAATCTTTGGTGTTTTATTTTTCACTACTTTTGTTTTTTATCTTTTGTTTTTGAGATGGAGTCCCACTCTGTCACCCAGGCTGCAGTGCAGTGGCATAATCTTTGCTCACTGCAACCTCTGCCTCCTGGGTTCAAGCAATCCTCCAGCCTCAGCCTCCCAAGTAGCTGGGATTACAGGCGTATACCACCACACCTGGCTAATTTTTGTATTTTTAGTAGAGATGGGGTTTCACCATGTTGCTCAGGCTGGCCTTGAACTCCTGACCTCAAGTGACCCACATGCCTCAGCCTCCCAAAATGCTGGGATTACAGGCATGGGCACCACGCCCAGCCCTTTCACGTTTAGATCTGCAATCCAATTCAAATGATTTTTATATGTGGTATGATGTAGGAGTCAATATTTATTACTTCCACATGAATATTTAGTTGACCAGACCATTTACTAAAATGTTTTTCCTTTCCCCGCTACACTCAATGTCATACTGACTATAAATGAGTGATCCTGTATGTGTGGACCAAGACAATGTCTTTTAAGCAACCCCCTCGCAAATATGCATCTGCCTGAGATTTCTCAAATGTTTGGCCAGCTCAGAGCAAGGAATTGGGTCCCTAAATCTGTTTCTTCCCTGTGCTCTGGTAATAGTTAATAATATAGAATCATTTTTTAAATATCCTGAACTTAAGACACTAAAACTGTCAGCTTAGCCTACCAGGAAGAAATCGAAGCAGCACTTAGTAAAGTCTTCACATATGTAGCTATTATTATCACTGTAATAACCAACTTGGTTTCTCCATAATCCCAAAACCATCTCAGTCTCCTACAAATGATTCTTTGTCCCAGGCATACTCTACTCAAATTCACCTAGACTGATTTTTAATTAATACTAGATAAGTAGCTATTCACTTCCCTATGATTTGTTCCCTAAAATAATACATCTAATCCATATCCATAAAACACTAAAATTTCACATTCCCTGATAAAATAGAACTATCAAATTAAGGATGTTTGTCATGACCAATCTGATTTCAGATTGAGGAAGGAAATACAGGTATCTATTGGGGTAAGGCAGATGGCAGGTTATTGTTCACACCTAAATATGCCCAAGGTATAGGAGATCACTCATTTCTTTCATGTAAAGTGTGCTAGGGTCTGTGATCACAATGTAAGTCCCGCTATAACCTTTGGGATTGCCTCAGGGATGGTGGCTTCCCACAGGATCAAGCAGTGAGAAATAACGGACAATTCTCTTTGGCTCAAATTAAGATCAAAATGTAACTCTTTTTAAAATAAAATACAAGACTAACCCAATCAAATTATCATTATTATTTTATTATACTCTAGGTTTTGGGGATACATGTGCAGAACATGCAGGTTTGTTACACAGGTATACACATGCCATGGTGGTTTGCTGCACCCATTAACCCATTATCTACATTAGGTATTTCTCCTAATGCTATCCCTCCCCTAGCCCCCCATCCCCCGACAGGCTGGTGTGTGATGTTCCCCTCCCTGTGCCCATGTCTTCTCACTGTTCAACTCCCATTTATGAGTGAGAACATGCAGTGTTTGATTTTCTGTTGCTGTGTTAGTTTGCTGAGAATGATGGTTTCCAGCTTCATCCATGTCCCTGCAAAGGACATGAACTCATCCTTTTTATGGCTGCATAGTATTCCATGGTGTATATGTGCCACATTTTCTTTATCCAGTCTATCATTGATGGGCATTTGGGTTGGTTCCAAGTCTTTGCTATTGTGAACAGTGCTGCAATAAATGTATGTGTGCATGTGTCTTTATAGTAGAATGATTTATAACCCTTTGAGTATATACCCAGTAATGGGATTGCTGGGTCAAATGGTATTTCTGGTTCTAGATCCTTGAGGAATCACCACACTGTCTTCCAAAATGGTTGAACTAATTTACACTCCCACCAACAGTGTAAAAGCATTCCTATTTCTCCACATCGTCTCCAGCATCTGTTGTTTCCTGACTTTTTAATAATTGCCATTCTAACTGGCATGAGATGGTATCTCATCGTAGTTTTGATTTGCATTTCTCTAATTACCAGTGATGATGAGTTTTTTTTCGTATGTTTGTGGGCTGCATAAATGTCTTCTTTTGAGAAGTGTCTGTTCATATCCTTTGCCCACTTTTTGATGGGGTTGTTTTTTCTTGTAAATTTGTTTAAGTTCCTTGTAGTTTCTGGATATTAGCTCTTTGTCAGATGGATAGATTGCAAAAATTTTCTCCCATTCTGTAGGCTGCCTGTTCACTCTAATGAATAGAATCTTTTGCAGTGCAGAAGCTCTTTAGTTTAATTAGATCCCATTTGTCAATTTTGGCTTTTGTTGCCATTGCTTTTGTTGTTTTAGTCATGAAGTCTTTGCCCGTGCCTATGTCCTGAATGGTATTTCATAGGTTTTCTTCTAGAGTTTTTATGATTTTAGGTCTTACATTTAAATCTTTAATCCATCTTGAGTTAATTTTTGTATAAGGTGTAAGGAAGGGGTCCAGTTTCAGTTTTTTGCATACGGCTAGCCAGTTTTCCTAACACTATTTATTAAATATGGAATCCTTTCCCCATTACTTGTTTTTGTCAGGTTTGTCAAACACAAGATGGTTGTAGACATGTGGTGTTATTTCTGAGGCCCCTGTTCTGTTCCATTGGTCTATATATCTGTTTTGGTACCAGTACCATGCTGTTTTGGTTACTGTAGACTTGCAGTATAGTTTGAAATCAGGTAGCGTGATGCCTCCAGCTTTGGTCTTTTTGCTTAGAATTGTCTTGGCTATATGGGCTCTTTTTTGGTTCCATATGAAATTTAAAGTAGTTTTTTCTAATTCTGTGAAGAAAGTCAATGGTAGCTTGATGGGGATAGCATTGAATGTATAAATTACTTTGGGCAGTATGGCCATTTTTATGATATTGATTCTTCCTATCCATGAGCATGGAATGTTTTTCCATTTGTTTGTGTCCTCTTATTTCCTTGAGCAGTGGTTTGTAGTTCTCCTTGAAGAGGTCCTTCACATCCCTTGTAAGTTTTATTCCTAGGTATTTTATTCTCTTTGTAGCTATTGTGAATGGGAGTTCACTCACGATTTGACTCTGTGTTTGTCTGTTATTGGTGTATAGGAATGCTTGTGATTTTTGCACATTGATTTTGTATCCTGAGACTTTGCTGAAGTTGCTTATCAGCTTAAGGAGATTTTGGGCTGAGACAATGGGGTTTTCTCAATATAAAATCATGTCATCTGCAAAGAGAGACAATTTGACTTCCTCTTTTCCTACTTGAATACGCTTTATTCCTTTCTCTTGCCTGATTGCCCTGGCCACAACTTCCAATACTATGCTGAATAGGAGTGGTGAGAGAGGACATCCTTGTCTTGTGTCAGTTTTCAAAGGGAATGCTTCCAGTTTTTGCCCATTCAGTATGATACTGGCTGTGGGTTTGTCATAAACAGCTCTTATTATTTTGAGGATATGTTCCATCAATACCTAGTTTATTGAGAGTTTTTAGCATGAAGGAGTGTTAAATTTTATCGAAGGCTTTTGTGCATCTATTGAGATAATGATGTGGTTTCTGTCATTGGTTCTGTTTATGTGATGGATTATGTTTATTGATTTGTGTATGTTGAAAGAGCCTTGCATTCCAGGGATGAAGCTGACTTGATTGTGGTGGATAAGCTTTTCGATGTGCTGCTGGATTCGGTTTGCCAATACTTTATTGAGGATTTTCACATTGATGTTCATCAGGGATACTGGCCTGAAATTTTCTTTTTTTGTTGTATCTCCACCAGGTTTTGGTATCAGGATGATGCTGGCCTCATAAAATGAGTTAGGGAGGAGTCTCTCTTTTTCTATTGTTTGGAATAGTTTCAGAAGGAATGGTACCAGCTCCTCTTTGTACCTCTGGTAGAATTTGGCTGTGAATCTGTCTGGTCCTGGGCTTTTTTTGGTTGGTAGGCTATTAATTACTGCTTCAATTTCAGAACTTGTTATTGGTCTGTTTGGGGATTCGACTTCTTCCTGGTTTAGTCTTGGGAGGGTGGATGTGTCCAGGAATTTATCCATTTCTTCTAGATTTTCTAGTTTATTTGCACAGAGGTGTTTATAATGTTCTCTGATGGTAGTTTGTATTTCTATGGGATTGGTGGTGATATCCCCTTTATCATTTTTTATTGTGCTATTTGATTCTTCTCTCTTTTCTTCTTTGTTAGTCTGGTTAGTGGTCTATATATCTTGTTGATCTTTTCAAAAAAGCCAGCTCGTGGATTCATTGATTTTTTGAAGAGTTTTTCATGTCTCTATCTCCTGCAGTTCTGCTCTGATCTTGGTTATTTCTTGTCTTCTGCTAGCTCTTGAATTTGTTTGCTCTTTCTTCTCTAGTTCTTTTTATTGTTATATTAGGGTGTCAATTTTAGATCTTTCCCGCTTTCTTCTGTGGGCATTTAATGCTATAAATTTCCCTCTAAACACTGTGTCCCAGAGATTCTGTGTCCCAGAGATTAGCTGTGTCCCAGAGATTCTGGTACGTTGTGTTTTTGTCATGGATTTCAAAGAACTTATTTATTTCTGCCTTAAATTCATTATTTACCCAGTAGTCATTCAGGAGCAGGTTGTTTAGTTTCCGTGTAGTTGTGTGGTTTTGAGTGAGTTTCTTAATCCTGAGTTCTAATTTGATTGCATTATGGTCTGAGAGACTGTTTATTATGATTTCCATTCTTTTGAATTTGCTGAGGAGTGTTTTACTTCCAATTATGTGGTCAGTTTTAGAATAAGTGTGATATGGTGCTGAGAAGAATGTATATTCTGCTGATTTGGGGTAGAGAGTTCTATAGATGTCTATTAGGTCTGCTTGGTCTAGAGCTGAGTTCAAGTCCTGAAAATTCTTGTTAATTTTCTGTCTCATTGATCAGTGGGGTGTTAAATTCTCCCACTATTATTTTGTGGGTGTCTAAGTCTCTTTGTAGGTCTCTAAGAACTTGCTTTATGAATCTGAGTGCTCCTGTATTGGATGCATATATATTTAGGATAGTTAGCTCTTCCTGTTGCATTGATCCCTTTACCATTATGTAATGCCCTTCTTTGTGTTTTTTCATCTGTGTTGGCTTAAAGTCTATTTTATCAGATACCAGGATTGCAAGCCCTGCTTTTTTTTTTTTGCTTTCCATTTGCTTGGTAAATATTCCTCCATCCCTTTATTTTAGCCTATGTGTGTCTTTACATGTGAGATGGGTCTCCTGAATACAGCACACCAATGGGTCTTGAGTTTTTATCCAATTTGCCAGTCTGTTTCTTTTAATTGGGGCATTTAGCCCCTTTACATTTAAAGTTAATATTGTTATGTGTGAATTTGATCCTGTCCTTATGATGCTAGCTGGTTATTTTGCCCACTAGTTGATGCAGTTTCTTCACAGTATAGACGTTCTTTACAATTTGGTATGTTTTTGTGGTGTCTGCTACCGGTTTTTCCTTCCATATTTAGTGCTTCCTTCAGGAGCTCTTTTAGAGCAGGCCTGGTGGTGACAAAATCTCTCAGCATTTGCTTGTCTGTAAAGGATTTATTTCTCCTTTGCTTATGAAGCTTAGTTTGGCTGGATATGAAATTCTGGGTTGAAAATTCTCTTCTTTAAGAATGTTGAATATTGGCCCCCACTCTCTTCTGGTTTGTAGGGTTTCTGCAGAGACATCCACTGTTAGTCTGATGAGCTTCCCTTTGTGGGTAATCCGACCTTTCTCTCTGGCTGCCCTTAACATTTTTTCCTTCATTTCAACCTTGGTGAATCTGACGATTATGTGTCTTGGGGTTGCTCTTCTCGATGAGTATCTTTGTGGTGTTCTCTGTATTTCCTGAATTTAAATGTTTGCCTGTCTTGCTAGGTTGACGAAGTTCTCCTGGATAATATCCTGAGGAGTGTTTTCCAACTTGGTTCCATTCTCCCTGTCACTTTCAGGTACACCAATCTAACATAGGTTTGGTCTTTTCACATAGTCCCATATATCTTGGAGGCTTTGTTCATTCCTTTTTCTCTAATCTTGTCTTCATGCTTTATTTCATTAAGTTGATCTTCAATCTCTGATAACCTTTCTTCTGCTTGATCGACTTGGCTATTGATACTTGTGTATGCTTCACAAAGTTCTCGTGCTGTGTTTTTCAGCTCCATCAGGTCATTTACGTTCTTCTCTGAACTGGTTATTCTAGTTAGCAGCGCCTCTAACCTTTTGTCAAGTTTCTTAGCTTCCTTGCTTTGAGTTAGAACATGCTCCTTTAGCTCGGAGGAGGCTTCTGAAGCCTACTTCTGTTCATTCATCAAACTCATTATCTGTCCACTTTTGTTCCCTTGCCGGGGAGGAGTTGTGATCCTTTGGAGGAGAAGAGGCATTCTGGTTTTTGGAAATTTCGGGCTTTTTGCACTGGTTTTTCCTTATCTTCGTGGATTTATCTATCTTTGGTCTTTGATGTTGGTGACCTTTGGATGGGGTTTCTGTGTGGACTTCCTTTTTGTTGATGTTGATGCTACTCCTTTCTGTTTGTTAGTTTTCCTTCTATCAGTCAGGCCTCTCTGCTGCAGGTCTGCTGGAGTTTGCTGGAGGTCCATTCCAGACACTGTTTGCCTGGGTATCACCAGTGGAGGCTGCAGAACAGCACAGATTGCTGCCTATTCCTTCCTCTGGAAGCTTCATTCCAGAGGGGCATTTGCTAGATGCCAGCCAGAGCTCTCCTGTATGAGGTGTCTGTCAACCCCTGTTGGGAGCTGTCTCCCAGTCAGGAGGCACAGGGGTCAGGGACCCACTTGAGGAGGCAGTCTGTCCCTTAGTAGAGCTTGAGCACTGTGCTGGGAGATCTTCTGCCCTCTTCAAAGCAAGCAGGCAGGAATGTTTATTAAGTCTGCCGAAGCTGTGCCTTCAGCCGCCCCTTTCCCCAGGGAGATGGGAGTTTTATCTATAAAACTCCCTTTCTTTCAGAGGCAGCCTGCCCTGAGAGTAGGAATCTAGAGAGGCAGTCTGGCTACAGCGGCTTTGCTGAGCTGCGGTGGGCTCCACCCAGTTCGAACTTTGTTTACACTGTGAGGGGAAAACTGCCTACTCAAGCCTCAATAATGGTGGACGCCCCTCCCCCCACCAAGCTCAAGCATCCCAGGTCGACTTCAGACTGCTGTACTGGCAGTGAGAATTTCAAGCCAGTGGATCTTAGCTTGCTGGACTCCATGGGGGTGAGAGCCTCTGAGCTAGACCACTTGGCTCCCTGGCTTCAGCCCCGTTTCCAGGGAAGTGAACGGTTCTGTCTCACTGGCATTGCAGGTGCCACTGGAATATGGAAAAAAAAAAAAAAAAAAAAACACCCTGCAGCTAGCTCAGTGTCTGCCCAAATGGCTGCCCAGTTTTGTGCATGAAACCCAGGGACCTGGTGGTGTAGGCATCCAAGGGAATCTCCTGGTCTGCTAGTTGCAAAGACTGTGGGAAAAGTGTAGTATCTGGGCCAGAATGCACCATTCCTTACAGCACAGTCCCTCACGGCTTTCCTTGGCTAGGGGAGGGAGTTGCCTGACCCCTTGTGCTTCCGGGGTGAGGCAATGCCCCACTCTACTTTGGCTCATCCTCAGTGGGCTGCACCCACTGTCTAACCAGTCCCAATGAGATGAGTCATGTACCTCAGTTGGAAATGTAGAAATCACCTGCCTTCTGGGTCAATCTTGCTGGGAGCTGTAGACCGGAGCTGTTCCTATTTGGCCATCTTGCCAGCCCAGATCCAACCAAATTATTTTAAGTATGACAGAGGGCTCAGCCTCCTGGAAAAATTCTAGATCTGGGTGTGTTGAATATATTTTCCTGTGCCAGAAACTATAGACCCATGGATTTCATGAAGTAGATCTATTTCTAAAAGGAAAGATGAAGACAAATTCAGTAAAAACAGCTAACTTTTATTACCCATCTCTCATATATGCCAGACACTGGTGTGTATACATCAACCGCTTTATATAAATGTATCATGCAGTCCTCAGGCATACCCTAAAAGGTAGATCTTATTGTCCCCGTATTACAGTTGAGGAAACTAAGGCAACTCCACAGATCCAGATCACCCATACGGGAATGGAACTAGTTGGTGAGTTGGTCAAAGAAGGATTCTCAAAGGAGAGTTCTTAAGAATAACAAGACAGTGAGATCAGAGAATCTGAGGGTCTACTCGACAAGAGTGATTATTTCTCTGAAACTGGGTAGGAATGGATTTAATTCAACCAAGTAATGTGGAGTGGAGCAGATCTCCTCAAGGAAAATAGTCCATGTTGGTAGAAGCCTATATAGGACCCCAGTGCTAGATTTGAGGATGGAAATGGTGTTGTGATCTTGTAGGGATTCTCATCCCCCAGAGTGGCATCCAACTCTCCTCTGGAGGGATGAACAAAATATCTTAGTAACTTAGCCAATGTCCCTGGCATAAAGACTTTCCTTAGCATACTGGAGAGCCTCATGTCCTATGAGCAGACAGACAGACAAAGAAGAGAGTTGAGAGCAGCCACTGCACAGGAGACCCATGGTGTCCACCTGCCAAGAAGGGAAGGAAAACATCTTTGGGAGAATGATGAATCCAAGCTGGCTTAACGTGGAGCCAAGACACTGGCTGCAGATTCTGTGCTTTGAAACTTCCTGTAAATATTTATTGAGAGATTTGTCAGCATCTCACCAGATCAGGCTTGGAGACCCTCTACCAGGAGAATCCCTTCCAAGGTTCAACTTCTCCTGGGCAGGCAGCTGGAATAGTTTTCCCTCAAATTTCTCATATAAGAACCAGATGGTAAGGGATATTAACAAGCAGCATTGTTCCAGCATATCAAATATTCCAACTGCAAAATAGGACTTGTTTCTCTGGAGACAGTGAATTGAGTTCACCCAATCTTCTATAATAAGGTTCTGTGGAGAACCATCCCTAATAAATCGGGAATACTGATGAAGTGGCCCAACAGGCTGATGCTAGGAAAACCGGTAGGGAAGGATGGCTTTCATTCTTCCATGTTCATAAAGCAAATTCTTCCAGTGTTTACATTCCTGACTCCCCTCTTTCTGAACATCACAAATACAGGTGGGGAAGTGGGAGTGGAGGATGGGTGAGAGGGAAACAATGGGACAAACAGGAGAGAGAGAGAGGGAGCAGGAGATGAGAGCAAACAGGGTAAAATTCCAAATAAAAGAGAAATTTCATGGTTAAATAATGCTTAAATCTGTCAGTTAAGTTAAAAATAAGCCATTAACAAATTAAAAAGAAATTATGAGATAAATGATGCTTATTTTAAAATTAGATTTGAAAAGGAATATTGAAAAACTGAAAGCAGCAATTCAAAAAAGAGTAAAGACTAGACCTAAATATTCCAAATTAAGATTTGAATTTGACGAAAGCAAAATAAAATAAATATTTATAATTTTTTAAAAGGCTGAGGGCTAGAGAAATGAGATGAAAACTTTGAAATGGAAAGCTATACCATTAAGATGGAGCTAAAACCCAAATTTTTTTTAAAAAGAAAAAAATTTGGCTAAATTTAATTTTAGAAGTGAAAGAAAGTTAAAAAAAAAAAAAAAGGAACTTATAAAAACGAAAGCTCAAAACAACAACAACCTGCCCAGCGAGGTCAGACAAGAGAAGCTAGGAAAGAGGAAATTCTTTGGACAGCCAGACTTTCCTCATAAAAAATTTTCCTGAGGCACCTCGCTGGTGGTTGGTTTTTTTTTGGCTGGTTATGTCTTCATTTATGCATACCTCCATTCATTCATTCCATAAATATTTATTGTGCCAAGACCTGGGAATTCAATGTAAGTAAAGCAGTAAACTTTGCCCCCCATGAAACCTATGGTCCAGTAGCAACATATTGTGATGGGAGAGAAGACAGACATTACACAAATGATTACACAGGCAAATTATTAATTACAACCTATAGTGAGAGTTATGAAGAAACAACCCAGGGGGCTCTAGGGAGTAACTGGCCTGGCTATTGATTGTATGTAGGTTAGGGATGCTCAGGGAATGTGTAGATAGGCAGACACCAAGAACGTCTCTCTGCAAACATATTTGTCCTGAGATCTGAAAGATGTATGAGGAATTAACTGAGGCAAAAGAGGGGTGGAGCTGGCCAACATATGTCAGGGGACTGAAACAGGAAGGCTTTGGTGCATTTGAGGAACTAAAAGAAGGCTGTGGGCCGGGTGCGGTGGCTCATGCCTGTAATCCCAGCACTTTGGGAGGCCCAGGTGGGCGGATCACGAGGTCAGGAGATTGAGATCATACTGGCCAACATGGTGAAACCCCGTCTCTACTAAAAATACAAAAATTAGCTGGGCACGGTGGTGCGTGCCTGTAATCCCAGCTACTCGGGAGTCTGAGGCAGAACTGCTTGAACCCGGGAGGCAGAGGTTACAGTAAGCCGAGATCGCGCCACTGCACCCTAGCCTGGCGACAGAGAGTGACTCCATCTAAAAAAAAAAAAAAAAGGCTGTGGCTGGAACAGACAGACCTAGCAAGGAAGAAGTGTAAGATGTGGTTGAAATGGATGGTAAGGGCCATATTAAGAATTTGGTCTTTATAGGATAACGAGAAACCATTTGTTTCCTTCATGGCACTAAAACAACTAAAAAATGTTTCATTTATTTGTCTGTTTACTTTTTTGGAGGGGTGGGTGGGGAGTCCCCTTCCTTAGGGGCAGAGACCATATCTGTCTTGAGCATCATTGTATTCCCAGCTCCTACACAGTGGAGAAGCAGTAAATATTTTGAATAAATTAATAGGAAGTAATTTTGGAAGGGCCATGACCAAAGTCCAAGTCTCCTCCAAAACCTATGCTTCTTTCAGGATGCTTATTACTACCTTAATAGTTTGCTTTGGGTCTATCTGCTTATAAAAATGGTACATGTTGGATGTCTCAACACTTTTGCTATTATTAACATTGCAGGTGGCTGGACGGGGTGGCTCATGCCTATAATCCCAGCGCTTTGGGAGGCAGAGGCGGGTAGATCACCTGAGGTCCGGAGTTTGAGACCAGCCTGACCAACATGGGGAAACCCCGTCTCTAATAAAAATACAAAAAAATATTATCCAGGCATGGTGGCACATGCCTGTAATTCCAGCTACTTGGGAGGCTGAGGCAGGAGAATCGCTTCAACCCGGGAAGTGGAGGTTGCAGTGAGCCGAGATCGCACCATTGCACTCCAGCCTGGGCAACAAGAACAAAACTACGCCTCAAAACAAAAACAAAAACGAAAACAAAAACAAAAAACATTGCATGTTAGCCTCTGAAGTATTGGTTACTTTTACAAGTTTTGAGAATTACTAACAATTAATGACAGCCTTCCATGATAGTAGACGGCTGTCATTGCTGGTTATTGGTGACAGATTGTACAAGTGGAGGAAGGAGTTGATTGTTGTCTGTTCATGTGCCCGGACATTCTGTTCCTGAAGAACTAACACATGCGGTGATCAACTGCTTTCCCACCAACAGTTTTCAACAAGTCTCAGAGAAATCTTAGCAACACTTTGAGTCTTATTAAATTTTCCCCCAGGCAGTGGCGCACCTAGTGGATTTGACACCTGGAACAGATCAGTTTTTAACACCTTCACATTGTATAAAGCAAGGTTATTTTTAGTAATAGTCATGTAATAATCAGGAATGTTGCTTTTTTCTTGAGTTTTTCTTTTATTTTGAAATAAATAACAATGTTAAAAGAAGAATAAATTTCAGTTTTGGAAACATTATTTTAAATTAAATAAACTATGTCGTGCATTGAACTAAAATTTGCACTTACCAAACAAAAATATCACACTTTGCATTTTGCACTCTTTATCACTATTTTGAAGTGTTTTTTTTTTTGTAACAGAGTCTTGCTCTGTCACCCAGGCTGGAGTGCAGTACTGTGATCTCAGCTCGCTGCAACCTCTGCCTCCCGGGTTCAAGCGATTCTCCTGCCTCAGCCTCCTGAGTAGCTGGGATTACAGGTGCCTAACACCACACCTGGCTAATTTTTTTTTTTTTTTTTCAGTAGAGACGGGGTTTCACCATGTTGGCCAGGCTGGTCTTGAATTCCTGACTTCAAGTGATCTGCCCGCCTCGGCCTCCCAAAGTTCTGGGACTACAAGCACGAGCCACCGCACCCAATTTGAATTTTAGATAGAAGTAAAAAATTCAGAGTGGTCACAGAGAATGTCAGAATTGAAGTCAGTCAGGTCTGGTTTCATTATTTTTAAATTCTTTATACTATGATTGTTTGTTTCAAATCTACTTGTTTAAATGAGGAATACGTAGTAACACAGGGGTTGAGGATTCTAATTGCCTCTGAAATAAGCTCAAATAATTCTGAGCTGTTAGGAATGTACTCTCACAAGGCTCTTTGTAGCTGATTCTATGTGGGGTAGGGAGTGTTGGGTGGGTGGGGAGCTGTAGGTGTAGGGTTGGGGTGGGGCATGTGGAGACGGGCAGCAGCTGTGAGTTGCTCTGGATTAACTTTCATATAAAATACAATGCTATGAAAGGATAAGAATAAGTATGCTAATTTGAAACTGACATACATTTAAACTTCACAGTAGCCACAGCAATTGTTTAAAACTTAAACAAAATATTTTTTTGCGGAAAAAGTATTTTATCACTGACACTGTTTAGAATTGCTGATAGGTGATCATAAAAAACAGACCAACTTTTTGAATTTATTATTCAAATTATTATTCTCATTAAATCCTCTGTACAGAAAATGTACTCTTTTACTGCCTCAGGAAGACTGCCCCACTGTGAGGCCGTTGGTATGCCACTACCCCCAAAGACTATAAACAGTTAAAACATATGCCAGGTTTGGTGGCTCACACCTATAATCCCAGCACTTTTGGAGGCCGAGGCAGGAGGATCGCTTGAGGCCGGGAGTTCAAGACCAGCCTGGGCAACATAGCGGGACCCTGTCTCTAAAAAAATTTTAAAAATTAGCTAGGTGTCATGGCGCGTGCCTGTAGTCCCAGCTACTTGAAAGGCTGAGGCAGAAGGATCACTTGAGTCCATGAGATTGAGGCTGCAATGAGCCATTATCAGGCCTACAGCCTGGGTGACAAAGTAAGACCTTGTCTGGAACACAAAAACAAAATAAAACAAAAAACCCAAAACCAGTTAACACAACAACAAAGTTCCATCAAAAATGTTACATGTTATTTGAAAAGTAGAGAGCTTTCCCAACGTCCACTCTGGCTTTTAACAGTTTCTAAAATGAAGCCTGCCCTCTTTAGAAACTGCTCAGCTTCCCCCAAAATAACTTAACATTCTATGTATTTCCTGAATAAAACTAATAAATCAAATACCAAACAAACAAACAAAAAAAGAAAATAATTTTTTTTGTTTTCTTTAATTGTTTTTTTTTGTACTTTGGAAAATAATGGAAAATCTCCAATAATTATCTATCTAACTATGTATGTATGTATGTATGTATTTATTTGTTTAGAGATAGAGTCTCTGTAGCCCAGGCTGGAGTGCAGTGGTGCAATCTTGACTCACTGCAACCTCCGTCTTCCCGGTAGCTGGGACCACAGGCGTGCACCACCACACCCAGCTAATTTTTGTATTTTTAGTAGACACGGGGATTCACCATGTTGCCCAGGCTGGTCTTGAACTCCTGACCTCAAGTAATCCTCCTGTCTTGGCCTCCCAAAGTGCTAGGATTACAGGCATAAGCCACTTCACCCGGCCCAGTCCTCTATTTTTAAAAAGCACTTTGACAAACATCTTTATGTGCTTATTCACTTATTTCTTAAAGACAAACTCTTAAATGTGGAATTGCTGGGTCAAAGTACACACATTTTTTAGCCTGGTGTGATGGCTCACACCTGTAATCCCAGCACTTTGGGAGGCTGAGGCAGGTGGATCACCTAAGGTCAGGAGTTCAAGACCACCCTGGCCAACATGGTGAAACCCTGTCTCTACTAAAAATACAAAAATTAGCCAGGGGTGGTGGTGCACACCTGTAGTCCCAGCTACTCACGAGGCTGAGGCAGGAGAATTGCTTGAACCTGGGAGGCGGAGGTTGCAGTGAGCCGAGATGGTGCCACTGCACTCCAGCCAGGGTGACAGAGTGAGACTCCATCTCAAAAAAAAAAAAAAAAAAAAAAAGTACTCTCTATTAACAGGACCTCAAACTCAAACTAATACATTGGTTTCATGATATTATGGATTAAATAGTGCCTTAATGTGAACTTCAGGTTATATATTATATATAATACTATATAAAATATATAAATTTCAGCTTATATATATATATGAAGCTGTGAATTTCAGCTTTATATTTATATTTATGCATGCAAATAATATGGTTTACATGGAGAAACATAAGTCCTACATAACCAAGTTTTCAATAAATAACCAAAACAACTGAAAAACCAAATAAATGCCAGAATCCATACAAAGGGCTTAGAACAGTACCTAGCATAGTAAGAGCTGAAGAAATGCCAGCTATTTTTATGCTTGGCTATCATCACAGTTATGATTACAAGTCTCATTGCAAAGGTCATGGGCACAGGGAGGTCATTTACTGGGGCCATCCATGCAATGTATCATCAATGACCCTAGTAGTTTGGAATTCTTTAGGACTGCTATCTGGAATAAACATGGGATTCTCTTGCTAAGGAGGACAGGGAGAATGGACACTGGAGCTGTCAGCTAGTGACACTGCCACATCAGGGCTTGCACCACTGGTGAGGACTTAGGCGTTTTGCCTCTGGGACAGGCAGAGCTGCTGTGAATGAGACTTCTCACCCGTGGTGTGTACCTAGGTGGTACCTTATTTTACTTTCTAAGCCTTGGTTTTCTCACATGCAAATAGAGATAATAATAATGCTTGGTTCTTCACAGTGTTGTTGTAAGAATTAAATGAGACACAAAGCAGCTTAGCATGGCACCTGGCCCATAGCAGGGACCCAGAAAATATTGGTAATTATTATGCATCCAGTTGGGCTGATCTTCTTGGCATTTATTTTTTGCCCAGATTAACCGATTTATCTTTCCCACAATTTACAAAAAAGGAACATGCCCTAGAAACAGGTCAGTTCATGGTGAGGCACAATTATCTAAGAAGGTCACCTTTAAAGGTATTTGAATAAAACTTGGTATCTGTAGGTACAGAGACTGGTCTTTTGCCATCTGTCTCCATAGCTGTCATTTATTTTTTCCCCCTTTTGTATAACTGGGCTACTTCATTAGACTTAATGCCCACTGAAAGTAACAGCTGCCAAGTGCTATTGTTGCTTCACATGGTTCTTGACAGCATTGTGAGCTCATATTTTCACCTGCTGCCAAGCTAAAGAATGATCAGAATTCGCTTTTTGTTTTGTTCCAGCTTTGGTGTTCATAAATATGAAAAGAGGCGTAGTGTAGATTCAGGGCGAAGTCAGTTTTTTAAATGATGTGAAGGCTGACTTTGCATGCAAATGAGAAATGGTAGGCGGGATGCCTGGCAAAGGAGGCCAGGCAGGGAGGTGTCACCTCTGGCTTGTTTGCCTGGTCCCGTGAAACACCTCTGTCCATAAGTAAGCTCTTGGGTATCTGACACCCTCAGGCAATACCCCTAACATCTAGGACCTCAGCAAGGAGGAACTTCCAGAGCCCAGGTCTGTAAGAAGTCAACCATCTCCTAGTTCTGCTCTGACTTTAGGTACTGGTTCTAGCAATGTAACTGAGTCCTAATATTACACCCCTGACATTAGATCTCTGATATTCCAGTTCTTCTTCCAAGATTGAGTGCTGGCCAGGGCCCTATCCCTTCAAACAGGGACTGGGATCCTACTTGACTGTCAGCTCTGTGGCTGGGACCTTGCTAATTCATGCCAGAATTTTCTGATGCCACCAGTGGTTTGCCACAAAATTCTGTGTTATTGTATTCTTCCTAATTTCCTGAACCTACACCTCTTGCTGACTGGTTTAGGTAACCGCCCATCACCTGTCTCTTCCTTACACTCACTGGAGCTGTGTTTAGCCAGCCTGCTTCAATACCCATTCCAATTTGGTTCAGCACCATGGACCAGGAGTAGTTACAGGTCCTGGACTCTCTAGAATTTTTTTTTGCCAGTGCATATCAAGTGTCAATTTTGACATGGGCCCCTACCCAAGTCTGTCACTAGTTATATGACTCTGGATAAATATCATAACCGAGAAGCCATACCCCATGTTACCTATAGGGACCAGGTGATAAGATAGATCAGTCAAACTGGCTGGGGATCTGGGTGCAGTGGCTCACACCTGTAGTCCCACATACTCTGGAGGCAGAGATGGGAGGATCACTTGAGCCCAGGAGTTCAAGGTTGCAGTGAGCTCTGATCACATCACTGCACTCCAGCCTGGGCCATAGAGCAAGACCCTGTCTCTAAAATAAAAAACAAATGAATAAAGTAAAAAATAAAAACCAAACTGGCTGGGTATGGGACACAATAAACTAGATTGTCATCTTCATTAAACCGGATGGTTATTGTGACGCCAGACTATGGGCCTCTTGTTGCCAGGTCTCCAGATTTTCAAAAGAAGGTAGCAAACCAAGTGCACACATGGGTGTGCATGTGTGCATGCATGCCATCTTCTGTTTTTTCAGTCTTCACAATGAATTCATACTCTAACTGAGACTGTACAGGCCAAGTTTGGCCTGTGAGTTGCCAGTCTGCAGGTGATTCATCATGACCTCTCTGTGCCACAGATCCTCCTCTGTGAAAAAAAGGATGCTTTTCTGCATAAAATGTAGGATTCCCTCCAGCTCTGACATCTCTGTGATTCAGTGACTCCTCTCCTTGACTTATCTCTAGCCCTTTGGGGACTTCCCTGGCATGGGTGTTCTTTTGGAAATTGGTAATATACTGCCATACTAGGTCACTGTCTCCCTTCTCCTCTCTCTGTCCATTCTCCCTGCAGCTCCTGAATGCCTCAGGAAGATTTCTAAAAAGCTGTTCTAGCCGCAGCTTGGTAATGGATACTCTAAAAGTTGTTCTCCATGGCTTGGTAGTCCAGTTTACTTAAAGTGCTTGCTTTTTTATGAAAAACTCTTGGGTTTGTTCCAGGTGACTCTGTTCTATTTCATGAACACAGAATGCATTCTTCTCTCCCCAGCCACATTTCTAATGCTGTCTGTTGAGAGGAAGAGTCTGAACAGCACAAATCAATCATAGCGACCAGGGTAACCGCTAAATATAGTTTTGAGAATTGAGATGACTCACTTTTCTGGGTTCTGGCCTGTGGGATTAAGGCATTGAGCTCTATGGTCGCTAGTGTAAAAGAAAAACCTGAAGACACTTCAGAATGAGAGGACGTTAGAATGGAACTCTTCCTGCCTCTGTTTCAATGGAGGGGATGCTGTGATAGACGTCAGATACCAAAGTGAGTGAGACAGGCACTCCCTCTCCTAATTAGAACATTTAAGAGGAAATGTCTTCAAGAATCTGTTCTACAGTCCTTGAACTGCTCCAAAAGATCAAGACAGAGAGAAAGGCTGGGGTGGGGTGGGTGTAGTGGACATTGCTGAATCCCCTTCAGAGCACTTTGACCAGTGGCCCCACCTTCTCCCACCCACCAGCTCCTGAGAGTTTGTCTCCCACAATTCTCAGCCACCCCCTTCATTGGAGAATTGCCCATTGTCAGACAACTTTGGCCTGCAAACCTTAACCCTATTCGCAGGAGGAAATAAACTGAATTCCTTGCCCCAAGGTGGGACTGTGTTTGTCATGTGCTTTGGGCTGCAGAATTTTCCCTGTAGAATGAGACTGAAGCTAGTCTCTAGCTGGGGTCTTGCTTGGTCTGCAAGTGCTGGACCCCCCCGCTCCCCGCCACCTTCCCCCCCACTTTATCCTTTTCCTCACCGCACTTCTAATGAGAACACTTCCTCAGTAAGTCACTTAAACAAGAATCCTAACTTCAAGCTCTGCTTCTAGAGAGACTGACCTAAGACAGAGGAGGTGCACCTCCTGCAGAGTGGCTGTATACGTTGAAGACAGGGACTTCATGGCAACTACAGGCAGTGCTTTAAGTGCTCCCTGCAACCAAGAAAGAAAAACGGCTAGTCCATTACTCAGGCTTGAGGAAGGAAAAGTGAACTGTGAATGGTATCTTGATGCTCTAGAGGCAACTGTCTCAATGGTGGAACCAGCAGCGTGCTGCTGCCTAGAGATGGGCCTGATTCCATATGGTAGGGAGATAAGGGATCCAGGAGTGTCTCATGGGCCAGTGTGGGCCAAGAAGAGCAGTATGGGGTGTTAAAACATTATTCACGACGCTTGGTAGAGATGGTAAGGAAGACTGTATTTAAGGGAGGTGACTGTATTTAAGGGAGGATAGCGACATGGATCAGGACCACAGAAATGGGGCCTTGCAGTGGGGGAGAGAGAATGGACTGACTTTCCTTCCTTCCTTCCTTCCTTCCTTCCTTCCTTCCTTCCTTCCTTCCTTCCTTCCTTCCTTCCTTCCTTCTTTCCTTCCTTCCTTCATTCTTTCCTTTCCTTCCTCTCTCTCTTTTTTCTCTTTTTCTCTTTCTCTCTCTCTCTCTTTCTCCCTTTCTCTTTTTCTTTCTCCTTTCTCTTCTCTTCTCTTCTCTTCTCTTCTCTTCTCTTCTTTTCTTTTTCCTTTTGACAGAGTCTTGTTCTGTTGCCCAGGCTAGAGGGCAGTGGCGAGATCATGACTCACTGCAGCCTCGAACTCCCCAGGCTCAGGTGATCCTCCCACCTCAGCCTCCCGAGTAGCTGTGACTACAGGTGCATGCCATCACTCCTGGCTAATTTTTGTGGATATGGTGTTTGGCTATATTGCCCAGGCTGGTTCCAAACTCCTGGGCTCAAGTGATTCACTTGCCTTAGCCTCCTAAAGTGCTGGGATTACAAGCATGAGCCACTGAGCCCAGACTTGGGCTTGACTTTAATTCCAACAAGGACAAGTGGGGATTTATAGCCACGGAGCAGGATAGGAGTTAGTGGATGGAAAGTGACTAAGAGGAAAGATCAGGTTTAAGGGAGATTCTTGCTAGATGGACTCAACAGAATTCTTGCTGAAGGTATGCTGGGTGCAGTGGCTCCCGCCTATAGTCCCACCTATTTGGGAGGCTGAGGATTGAGGATCACTTGAGGCCAGGAGTTCAAGACTGTATTGTGCCATGATTACACCTATGCATAGCCACTACATCCCTGCCTGGGCAACATAGAGAGACCCTGTCTTAAAAAAGAAAAAGAAAAAGAAAAAAAAGTATTCTTGCTGAAGGCAGGCCAGGGTAAGATATTGAAGGTGGTCAGATACCCAGTGTGGAGAATTTTCACTAACCTGACTTGGCAGGATTCTTGCTCTAACTGGATTCTACAAAGACAGAGAAGGAAACCCAAGGTCTGGCCTAGTCAGAAAAGACCCAAAGGAGCCTGACTCAAGCTTGGCCAAAGAAGAGAGGCTTTGTCAGGAGCTCTTTTTGGTCGACTAGGCTGCCTGGAGGAGCCTATGATCTTAAGGTGAAGAAAGTGTCACAAATGGCCATTGAAAGAGTTCAGAAAGTGCTGCCCCAAAATATGCTACATTGGCATATTAATTATTTTGAACTAAAGGCAACTGAGAACCAGCCAACAATGGAAAAGCCTTTTACTTTCCCCTCAGCTGCCTAAACTAAAGCATAGGTTTTCTCATTTAAAGGAATTTTATTTTATTTTTTGAGACAGTCTCACTCTGTTGCCTAGGCTGGAGTGCAGTAGCGCGATCTCAGCTCACTGCAACCTCTGCCTCCCAGGTTCAAGCGATTCTACTGCCTCAGCCTCCCAAGTAGCTGGGATTACAGGTGCCTGCCACCACACCTGGCTAATTTTTGTATTTTTAGTGGAGACAGGGTTTCATCATGTTGGCCAGGCTGTTCTTGAACTCCTGACCTCAAGCGACCTGCCCGCCTCAGCCTCCCAAAGTGCTGGGATTACAGGCGTGAGCCACCACGCCAAGCCTAAAGGAATTTTCTAAAGACATTTTTATTACTAAAGATATCAGTACCAGAAAGAGAGCTACTCCTGGACAACTTTTCTCACCCGAGAGATGCTTATCTGCACCACACGACAACCTTTATTCACCATACATTTCCTCTCCTCTTCCCATTATTTGTCTCCATCCATCTTCCCACCCAGAAATTCTAACCCCTATTCCTCTCTGTAGCTCCTGATAACATATGAGTTTCAATCATCTGACCCCTTCCTTGAGTCTTATATTTTTGTGGGTCTCCTGTGTGTGCAGACACAATTCCATTTTTTTTCACCTGTTATTCTGTCTTATTTCAGTTAAATTCTTGGACCAGTCACAGAGTCTAGAAGGGTAGAAGAAAGCATTTTTCCTTCCTTGCACCACCCGAAGAAGAACACGGTCAGCCCAGGTCAAGGGAAGAGCAGGAAACTCTAAAGAACCCATAAAATCTCCCACGAGAAAAGAATCAACTGCTACCCTCTCTTGGTCTCATCTAAGGATTCCCACTTTAACCATTACCAAGTTCAGCCAAGTAACAGTATCATATTTCCTTCCTTTTCCTCCCTCTCCCTATTTTGACCCCAGCCAGAGAGAAATCACAGGTGGCACAGCTGAGCTGGGAGAAAAGAGAGAACAGAAGGATCACAAACTCCTTCCACATGCAGGCTTTCGACACAAGCCCAGGCTGGAGAAGAGGTGATGGTTTAATCCTGATTTCACGTTTGGGTTTTTTAGTATTATGTGAGACCAACTATATTAACTTTCTAAAATAGGATTGTTTTACAACTAGAAGTGACTAACACTGAGAGTGGCCCAAGACTCTCCATGAACAAGAGTTGTCTCCACTGATCAGAGTTTAAAATGATGGAGCAAGACAAATATAATGTTTGGATCACATTCTATGGGTCATGCTTGTACAACATATGGTTACATAAGCACAGAGCAGCAGCGACTTCCCACCGCTTCCCTAAGAGAAGCCCTGTACTGATTCTGTCAGCTGCATTCTCAGCCTTGGCTCCTGGGATAAAAATGTCCATTGGATGAGGATCTGAAACATCAGGTTCTGAAACTATTTGTCTGGGAAAGTGCCAGGTGACTCAGAGCTGTGTAATGTAATGAAATGAGTCAGCTCATCTCTCAATGTGCTCTAAATGAATCTGCTGCCTTTAAAATGGTGGCAGCCTTTCTCCATGGTCCTGCTTTGGAAATAAGTATGTTCATTCATTCATTCATTTTTGAGCAGCTATCGGGTACTGAAGATTTAAAAAACCATGAAACACAGGCATAAGCTGCAAAGATACAATCTGCTTTGTGCTCTTCTTTTAGTGCAGAGGAGGAAATGACTCTAACAGAGATGGTGATTAAAATGAGGCTTCATCAGGAACTGCTAAAATTGGTAGATCTCAACCTCACTGGTGCGTTTGGAATCACCTGAGGTTCCTTGAAAATACCATGTTCCTTGAAAATACCCTTGAGAGATTCTGATTTATTGGTCTGGGCTTCTGCCTGAGCATTAAAATTTATTTAAAAAATTCCCCAGATAATTCTAATGTGCAGTCAAGATTGTGAACCCTGCCCACATAAACATAACAAATCTAAGTACCAAGGTGCCAAGATGATAATAGGTGTATTAACATTTTATTTTTATATGAATTAGACATTTTCAGCTTACGAAATGAAAGCCAGAGATAAATATTTTAATGTGTGCATGAGCCTTTGACAATCTTTTGTATCCCTCTTCGGATATCTAATTTATTAATAAAAGAAACACTAGCATATGTTACCACCTATCAGAGAGCACATTTTTTCCAATGATCCTTATAGATTATCATTTTTCACTTTTCTGTGAAATCTATTTTTACTAATAGACTCTGGTTTTGAACTAGTCTATAAAAACAAAGCTCATACATTAAAATGTTGAGTAGAATAGTAATAAGACATATCTATTAGTTCATAAGAAACGATCTTTTAACTTTTCTTGGAGGCTTCAGTATCTCTGATGCAATAGTAGATAGAGGCTGCCTTAAAAACTAAAATAATACTCACTTCTGCTGGATCTTTGAGTAAAATATAAAATAAAAAAAGAAAAAAGAAAATCAAATAATAATATACAAGATGCCAAAACAGTCAAATTAATTCCCCAGCTTGCTCCTGGGTGTCACAGAAAGAAAAGATGAAAAACATTCCAAGATTTTATACAAGTTTACTATATGTTTTTGTTTTAAAAATCATATTAGAACTAAAGGTGAAAATTAGTCAGTTGTAACTTCTGGGTCCATCACTAGCCCTGTAACTTGTTTTACACTCTGAAGGCAAATGTCCAGTGTGAAATAATACCAGGAACTTACCTCAGGTAACTTCAATTGTTTAAAAACACCCACACTCACACGCACCAGCGTCCATGTGGCAGCCACATGTGGGAGTGATTTTTGCCTATTCCATCAGTAACATTTAGAAGGGGTAGAAAATTGATTTTTTGCCTTTTTATATCATTATGTACATTGTCTTTAACCTATTTTTTAAGTTCCCTAAATCAATTTTTTCTCCCCATCTCTCTAATTGGTGTTTTCTTTCTGATTTTTTGTTTCCCAGTCTCCCTTCCTTTCCCTCCCCTCCCCTTCCTTCCTTCTCTCCCTCTTTCTCTTCCTTCCTTTCTTTCTTTCTCTTCCTTTCTTTCTTTTCTCTCTTTCTCTCTTTCTGTCTTCCTCCCTCCCTCCCTCTCTCCCTTCTTTCTTTCTTTCAGTCTCGCTCTGTCGCCCAGGCTGGAGTGCAGTGGCACCATCTCAGCTCACTGCAACCTCTGCCTCCTGGATTCAAGCAATTCTCGTGCCTCAGCCTCCCAAGTAGCTGGGACCACAGGCGTGCACCACCACGCCTGGCTAATTTTTGTATTTTTAGTAGAGATGGGGTTTCACCATGTTGGCCATGCTGGTGTTGAACTCCTGACCTCAGGTGATCTACCTGCCTCGGCCTTCCAAAGTGCTGGGATTATAGGCGTGAGCCACTGTACCTGGCTCCCAGTCTTTCTTTCTGTTAATCAAACTGTATTCTCAGTGATAATAGTGGCTCCATCCACTCACTTAGTCCAATCTTTCATTCATTAATCCACTATTTGTGATATGACAATTAATTCTATTATAATCAAGTGTCCTGCTGCAGATAATGGCTTGTGACCTCAAAATTTTGGAAAGAAAAAACTTGTTGATTTCTTTACTGATAGATTGAGTATCTTGCTTCATATTCCAACTCTCTTTGAGCAGAGTTTAATCAACAGGGTAACTTCTAGGTATATAACAAATCCCGACACTAGAGTCCCTGGGCAGTCTCTCTTCACACCTGCCACCTTCTCTTCACCCCTACTTCTCACTAGTCCCTTTCACCAGGTGGCTGGGAACCTGTGATAAACCAGAGTAAAATGCTTAACTACATTAGAAGGTTGGAGATTCCGCATCATAAACTGTTCCTCTGTTTTCAGCAGGTATTTCTTTTTAAAGTTCTTTCCTCCATTCTTTTTTGCCTTCCCCTCTTTACTCCCATTGTCTTATTCTTCTGTATATGTTTTTTTTTCTTTTCTTCCTTCCTCTTTCGTCCATCTCCTGTACCAACCTATGTCACAGCCAGAGATCTTCGGGCATTATTGACCGTCACCAGTAGCCCCAATGCCTTCTGAGAAGTCCCTCGCCTGTCAATTCTTTCAGCACAGAATAATGGAGGGCTGAGACACTTAAAGAGGTAAGTCCTGAAAGTCACAGGGGTGCCAGGGGGCAGCTATGCTCTGTGAAATGTGACCATAAAAGGATGCAATGGATTTTCGTCACAGTGGTTTCTGAGACTGTTTCAAAAGTGAATATCCCAGAATGTTTGAGGTATTGGTATAAAGGCTGGAGCCCCTCAAGGCCACTATTTTGAAATAAACAGTTTGAATTTGCATGTATGTCAGAAGGAAAAGAATTAATGTGCGGAGGTTCCCTGTCATTCCCTTTCTTCTTGTGCCAAAGTGAATTCTGAGTTGTTCTATTTGGCTTTCTGCCCCATCCCCGAGGCACATCTAAGATCTTTTTCTGATGGAGAACAAGGAGATAAGGGGAAAGAGAAGAGAAACACTACCTCAGAGAAGAGTTTTCCTAGGAATTGATAAGACGTGAAGCAGTAGCTGCTGCAATGAGGGAGGAAGTACAGGAGAGGGGAGGAGGATGACGATGGGCGATGTTCATATCTCCCTTTGTGGTCTTGGTATCTCCTTCAAAGTATTCAGGAAATGCAAGTAAAGAATGTAAATTATTAAAAAATTTCTTTGACTATGACACTGCCCTGAGGCTGAGCAGAGTGATGGCTCCATAAATTGAATAGATCTTTGCTAAACCAACTAAATAACCCTGATTTCTAGTCTGGTTGATGAAATCCAGTCTTGTTCCATTATCATTACACCTTGTATATAACATGGGCGACAAGCTACAGCTCATCAGACCAAGGACAGACATTTCAGGTCTTTGGTTGATTCTTGTCCTTGAAGTCTTCAGGACATAGGGTGCTCCTTGCTATTTCTTACTTGCCACAAGTGGAAATGGTTTCTTAATAATGATTCCAGAAATTCTCACAATCCCATAAATGAAGAGTAATATTGATACAATTTCACTCATCTATCACCATTATGTATGCTAAAAAATAAAAGAAAGAAAGTTTTAAACCATGACTGTCACAAACCTCTTGTCATTAAAAAAGCACTGTTATGAAAATCAACATTGTATATCATGTTCTTCAGTCTAATGCTTTGTCACTGGAAGGCAGTTGCCAGCCTGGGCAACATAGCAAGACCCCATCTCTGCAAAAAATACAAAAATCAGGCAGGCCTGGGAGGCTGAGGTGTGGGGATCACTTGAGCCTGGGAAACTGACGTGCAGTTAGCTATGATTGTGCCTGTGATTGTGACTGGGCGACACACAAGCCTGGGCAACACAGCAAGACCCCGTCCCTGTCTCAAAAAAAGAAAAAAGAAAAGAAAGGCAGTTGCCAAAATATTTACCATAGCGTGGCAATAAAATAATGCAAGTGTTCTCTACCATGGGAGTGAGTTGGTGAGATATCTAATGCTGGTAAAGTAGATTGCAGATTGTCCCTAACAAGTGTCCTCCCCCTCCTCACCTCTGTCTCCCCAGGATTCGGGCGAGTCTGGAGGCCTAGTGGGGTCTAGTTTTATAAGTGACCAAGGAACTCCCGAGGTCGAAAGAGCTCATCCTAAGGCAACAAAGAGGCAGACAAGTTGGATTTAAGGACAACAGCAAGTCAGAGGGGAGGGGTGATTCTGAGTCTCACACAGGATCTGTCATTTAGATTTTACTTTAGATTCCTATGGGATCCCTAGAGTAAGAGAAGATTGAAAAAAAAGTGAGTAATCCACTAAAAGAGCTTTTGAGCAGATGCAGCATCCTCATGTGGTTTCTGTTGTTTTGGCCACAGCAGGAGGCAGCACCTTTAGCTCACACAACAGGGTCCTTGACATCTGGCACTGCTGTAGGCTTTTTTAGAGACCAGGAGCACTGCTAATACCTTTGTCTTTTTGGTGGAGGCAGCAAAGAGAGGACCCATCACACAGCAAGCCGCTGGAAAAGAAGGAGGAAATGGCTGGGCGTGATGTTCACACCTGTAATCCCAGCACTTTGGGAGGCCAAGGTAGGCAGATCACCTGAGGTCAGGAGTTCAAGACCAGCCTGGCCAACATGGCAAAACCCCATCTCTACTAAAAAATGCAAAAATTAGCTGGGTGTGGTGGTGGGCTCCTGTAATCCCAGCTACTCGGGAGGCTGAGGCAGGGAGAATTGCTGAACCTGGGAGGTGGAGGTTGCAGTGAGCCGAGATCACGCCACTGCACTCCAGCCTGGGCAACAGAGTAAAACTCCATCTCAACAAACAAACAAACAAACAAAATCCCCAGAGGAAATGATGGATGAGTTGAGAAGCAGAAGGAAGAATTCCCCTCAGAGAAACACTTCAAAAACCCTGGAGTCACCCTGGAGCCTCTTTCTCTTGCACCCCATACCCAACTCACCAGTACACCCTGTTAGATTTCCTTTAAAACATATTCAGAATCTGACCACTTCTCAATACCCTGCTGTACTGGACCACCCTTGATGAAGGCACCATCATCTCATTGAACTTTTGTAGCAACCTCCTAACTGGTCTCCCTTCTCCCACCCTCACCCCACTCTAGTTTATTCTCGCACGGTATTCAGAGTGATTCTATTGAAACAGAAGTCAGTCCAAGTCACTCATCTACTCAAAACACTCCAGTGGATTCCTATCTCACTGTCAAGGAAAGGCAAAGTCATGAATGACCTTCAAGTCACTACAGTGCTCTTCAAGGGCCTACAGAATATTCTTATCCCCTCTCGCCTGCCTACCCTTCTGAACTCTAACCTCTATCCTCTTACCTACTTTGCTCCAGCTACATTGACCTCCTTAATGTTCTTCAAACAGGCCATGTGTGTTCCAGCCCCAGGGCCTTTGCATTTACTGTTCCATTTGCTAGATCAATTTCCTATTAGATATCCACATGGCTTAGTTGCTCCATTATTTCCTTTCTATATTTGCCTAAGAATCACCTTCTCTATTTTTACTGGCTGTCCTATTTAAAACTGCAAAGCCCCCAAAATTCACACTTCCTGTATCCCCCTTCCTGGCTTTATTTTTATCCATAGCATTCATCACCATGTAATCTTATATATAGCGTGTGTGTGTGTGTGTATATATATAATTTTTTTTTTTTTTTGAGACAGTCTCACTCTGTCGCCCAGGCTGGAGTGCAGTGGCGCCATCTCAGCTCACTGCAACCCCTGCCTCCTGGGTTCAAGAGATTCTCATGCCTCAGCCTCTCGAGTAGCTGGGATTACAAGCGTGCACCAGCACGCCCGGCTAATTTTTGTATTTTTAGTAGAGATGGGGTTTTTGCCATGTTGGCCAGGCTGGTCTCAAACTCCTGACCTCAGGTGATCCACCCACCTTGGACTCCCAAAGTGCTTGGATTATAGGCGAGAGGCACTGTGCCCGGCTGCATTCTATATATTTTAGCTATTTGCTTTGTTTTTTCCTTCTTCTCTCCCACTGAAATGAAAGCTGGCAAGAATTTTCTTTTCTGCTTATTGTTATAGCTCTTGTCCCAGAAAAGCCTATAATATGTAATTGAATGAACAATAATAATAATGCAAATTGGGTTCTTATTCTATGCCAGGCACTCTGCTCATTTATACATTATTTTATTTAATCCTTACAACAATCTTACTAAATGGGTTGGACACATCAGTCCAACCTTTGCCTTGTCTTCATGTGGTCTTCTTCACTATGTCTCTCTGTGTCTTCTCTATTGCTAGACAGGGGTAATAGGCAAGGTTCACACAGAACAATGCAACTTACTGTAGATATTTCAAGCAGAAATAAATTAACACAAGGGATTCCTAATTTGGCACCCACTGTGGCTGCCTGACCTCCTTCATGCTCTGGAGCTCCACTGACACATCATCAAGGTAATGTCATTTCCCATTCTTGGAAGAAGAGCTCTGATTTCCCTGACTCACCCTCTCCAGCTTGGTTTTAGTGACAATCAAGAACAATCCCTACAAGGGAGCTGTCACTTCTACTCAGACATTTCTCCCAAAGAGTGACAACTTAACTGTGGGTTCTTTCCCCTCTTGCTTGTGAATTCTAGGCACAATGGTACATATTTTAAGGAAGGGAAAAAGCAGAAATCCTAGCAGAAACTAAATGGGTTGTGGTAAGGATTAAATAAAATAATGTATAAATGAACAGAGTGCCTGGAGTGTCAGGAGTCCTCAAACCAAACCAATTTCAGTGATTCACTAGGAGTACACACAAGACTCAGGATACAGTCTTACTCAAGGCTAAGATTTATTACAGTAAAGAGTACAAAGTAAAATCAGCAAAGAGAAAAAGCACATGGGGTAAAGTCTGGAGGAAATCAGGTGCAAGCTTCAAAAGTCCTGAGTCACGTAGGATGTGCTTAATTCCTCCAGCAACTTATTGTGACAACACGTGTGAAATGTTGTCTATCAGGGAAGCTCATTAGGGCCTCAGTGCACAGGGTTTTTACCAGGGGCTGGTCATGTGGGCACTCTCTGTCTAGCATGTACTAAAATGCCAGACTCCCCAAAGAAAAACAGGTGTTCAGCATAAATTGCAGTTTTACAAACAGTCTAGGCACGATAAGCCTCTCTTATCATTTAGGGAATAGTAGGAACCCTCATCAAATCTAAGTTACCAGACACCAGGCAAGAGTAAACCCTGCCATCAGGCCTTTCTGAGAATAGTAGTCTTGGGCCTGCTATGTAAACTTCCGCACAGTAGGTACGCTGTTATCCCCACTTTGTAGATGAAGACAAAGGAGGCTTAGAGTAGTCAGCTAGTTACTTAGCTGGCAAATGGTGGCACTAAAATGTAAACACAGGTTTATCTGACTCCCAAGCCTGTGCAATCATCTGTGAATTGTAATACACTGAAATTTTATTTAAAAAATTTGAGAGTTACTACATTTCAGTCAAATAAGTAGGTATCTTCAGAGAAGTGAGGTGCTTTTTCTTTTCTTTTCTTTCTTTCTTTTTTTTTTTTTTTTTTGTTGTTGTTGTTGTTGTTGAGACAGAATCTCACTCTGTCACCCAGGCTGGAGTGCAGTGGCACGATCTCAGCTCACTGCAACCTCCACCTCCGGGGTTCAAGCGATTTTCCTGCCTCAGCCTCATGAGTAGCTGGGACTACAGGCACACACCACCATGCCCAGCTAATTTTTGTATTTTTAGTAGAGACAGGGTTTCACCTTATTGGCCAGGCTGGTCTCGAATTCCTGACCTCATGATCTGCCTGCCTCAGCCTCCCAAAGTGCTGGGATTACAGGAGTGAGCCAATGTGCCCGGCCTTTTTTCTTTAAGTCATTGTTTGAACTTCTTTTTGACTTAGGCTTGGTAAGCCTAGGAAATGCAAATCATATTTAATGAATGCAGGAAACTTTGTCATGAATGAGGAAAGAATAAAGAAACCAGTGTGCTATGGGTATGAATCCTTAGAAAATATCTAAAAATTGGCCAGGCACGGTGGCTTATGCCTGTAATCCCAGCACTTTGGGAGGCTGAGGAGGGTGGATCACCTGAGGTCAGTAGTTTGAGAGCAGCCTGGCCAACATGGTGAAACCCCCATCTCTACTAAAAATAGAAAAACTTTAGCCAGGCGTGGTGGTGGGTGTCTGTAATCCCAGCTACTTGGGAGGCTTAGGCAGGAGAATCACTTGAACCTGGGAGGTAGAGGTTACAGTAAGCCGAGATCACACCATTGCACTCCAGCCTGGGTGACAAGAGTGAGATTCCATCTCCAAAAGAAAAGAAAAAAAGAAAATATCTAAAAATTACAAGAGATCAGGGAGACATTATTTGTCCCAGATCCTGGAGGTAATAGACAAGGTTCACACAGAACAATGCAACCTACTATAGGTATTTCAACCAGAAAGAAATCAACACAAGGGATTCCTCGTTTGGCACCCACAGTGGCTGCCTGACCTCTCTCATGCTCTGGGGCTCCATTGGCACATCCTCAAGGTAATGTCATTTCCCATTCTTGGAAGAGCTCTGATTTCCCTGACTCTGTCTCCCCAGCTTGGCTTTAGTGACAATCAAGAACAACCCCTACAAGGGAGCTGTCACTTCCACTCAGACATTTCTCCCAGACAGTGACAATTTGGCTGTGGCTTCTTTCCCCCTCTTGCTTGTGAATTCTAGGCACAATGGTATATATTTTAAGGGAGGGGGAAAAGCAGAAATCCTAGCAGAAATATGAGCTATATTCTCTTCCCCCTGGGTTTCATCTGCTCAGTGTTAGTCCAGAATCTGGTAATGAGAATGAAAGAAAGGACAAGATGACCCATGCAGAGTGCAGCAACACCTTCTGTTCTCAAGTCACAGATGAGAAAAAAAAAAAAGAAAAAAAAAACTGTTCTGATGAGAGGTTCACGTAGACTTGAAAGGTCTTCGCTAGATTCACATTGTGCTGCTATCCCACAGCCCCACTGTATGATGTTTACCTCATTGTAGTCACCAATGGAGCTTACAGGAACCAATTTTCCCGGCCCTGAGCTTCTCTTCCTCTTCTTACCTCCAGTCTTTTGTTCGTTTTGCTACTTTTAGGTCCACAACAGCTTAAGTCCCCTAAATTTTCTACATGTCAAACATAAAACTGTAAATGACACAAAATTTAATAAGGAAAAAAGTGAAAAACAGAAGTATAACATTAAAATTTAGTGTTCTCTGCTGGGTCTGGTGGCTCACGCCTATAATCCCAGCACTTTGGGAGGCTGAGGAGGGTGTATCACCTGAGGTCAGGAGTTCGAGACCAGCCTGGCCAACATGGCGAAACCTTAGCTCTACAAAAATACAAAAATTAGCCAGGCGTGGTGGTGCATGCCTGTAATCCCAGCTACTTGGGAGGCCAAGGCAGGAGAATTACTTGAACCTGGGAGGTAGAGGTTGCAGTGAGCCAAGATCATGCCATTGCACTCCAGCCTGGGTGAAAAGAATGAAATGCTGTCTCAAAAAAATAAATACATACATACATAAAAATAAAATTTTGTGTTCTCTGTGGATTTAGTATACGCCTTAAAATATAAAAACTGTATCTCAAAGTTAATGAAATATTTGTATAATCACTGGCTCCAAGGGCCATATTGAAGACTGAGTGGGTAACCTTCATCACAATCTCCAAGCCCCTCAAGCTGCCTCCTTTGTCCTCAAGATGCCTAATATATTTTTTTCTTGCTGCAATAAGTTGATTTGCTTCTCCGCAGAAGATATGTCTAAGTACTAACCCCTGATACCTATGAATGTACTCTTATCTGAAGAAAGAGTCCTCATAGATATATTAAGTTATAAATCTCAAGATGAGATCATCCTGGATTTAGGGTGGGCCCTTATAAGAGATCATTCAATGGCAGGTCCTTATAAGAGAGAGCAATGAAGAAGACACAAAGAGACACAGGGAAGAAGACCATGTGAAGAAAAGGTGGAGGTTGGACTGGGGCATCTACAAACCAAGGAATCGCAAGCATCGCTGGCAGCCCCCAGAAGCTGGGAGAGAGGCATGGAATTGATTCTCCCTGAGAATCTCCAGAGAGAACCAACCCTGCTGACACCTTAAATTTGGACTGACTTCTTAGAGTTTGAGAGAATAAAGTTCTGGGGTTTTCTCTCTCTCTCTCTTTTTTTTTTTTTTTTTTTTTGAGACAGAGTCTCACTCTGTCGCCCAGGCTGGAGTGCAAAGGTGTGATCTTGGCTCACTGCAACCTCCACTTCCCAGGGTTCAACTGATTCTCCTGCCTCAGCCTCCCAAGTAGCTGGGATTACAGGTGCACACCACTACGCCAGGCTAATTTTTTTGTATTTTAGTAGAGACAGGGTTTCACCGTGTTGCCCAGGCTAGTCTCAAACTCCTGAGCTCAGGCAATCCACCTGCCTCGGCCTCCCAAAGTGTTAGTATTACAGGCATGAGCCACCACAGCCGGCCGAAGTTCTGTTGTTTTAAGCCATCTAGTTTGTGATAATTTGTTAAGGAAGCCCTAGTGTAGCAGTGGAAAGGAAACCTAGCACGACTGTCTCCATTTTGCTCCTAACCACTTCCACTTCCCCACCTGCAGTGACATCTTTTAGGTTAATTGCTTTTGCTTATCTCTGCATATAGGCCAAGCTAACTATGGGAAGAATTAGTTTCTTATTTAACTTGAAAGTAGTACAATAATAGTCCCATTCGAAAATCAACCCCCAAAGAGATAAGAAGAAGATACACACAAGTCACAATGTTGTGTTAAAGATTTATAGGAGCATTGTAACTTGACCAAGCACAAAAAAGCTTCACAAACTCCCCTTGGACTTTCAGTGCTGCCCAGATGTCTGTGATCATCAGTCACCTCTTGACCTCAAACCTCTCCCTCTTTTCCCTTTCCCTAACATAAAAGGAGCCTAAAATTCTATTAACGTAAGATGGTCCACCATCTTCTTGGTTTGCTGGCTCTCCAAATGGTCACTTTCCTTGCCCCAACACCTGGTCTCTTGATTTATTGGCTGTCATACAGTGAGTAGCACGAGCTTCGAACTTCGATACACAGGAAACGAGTACACTTGGTCATCTTTGCTGTTTTTCTATTGTTAGAGCTCACTCTGTACACCCATTATTACTGCTGCAGTTTCATTATAATAGGGATTGGCATGCTTTTTTTGTAAAGGGCCAAATAGTGAATATTTATGCTTTGTGTGCCATTATCTGTCACAATTTCCCAGTTTTGCAGTTGTAGTGCAAAAGTAGCCAGAGACGATATATAAATGAATGGGTGTGGCTGTTTCCCAATAAAACTTTATTTACAAAAGCAGGTGGTAGGCCAAAGTTTACTGATCCCTTAAGGGAAAAACTCTTCCGTCTACACTCTGAACACTTCTGACACCATATTTGTGAGGGTTTTCCCCATGCCAACCAATTCTCCAACTCTCTTGACACCAACTAGGTGTCCTAAAAATAAATTATGACAGTACTACCTGGAGTTACTGCAAACCTCACAGGTTAAGAGCTCAGTCCCACAAAAGTGCCCCCCACTTCAGATGCCAGTCACAAGTACCAGGTTCTCACTCATACTTTTGACCAATTGGCTATAGATCAGGAGTTCCCACACCTCCTCTTCTGGTTTGATAATTTAGTATAATGGTTCACAGAACTCAGGGAAACACTTACTTATGTTTACTAGTTTGTTATAGAGAATACAATAAAGGATACAGATGAACAGCACAAAGTGGGAGGTTCCAAAGGGTCCCAAGTACATGAGCTCTATCCCTGTGGATCTAGGGTGTGCCACCCTTCTGGCACATGGATGTGTTCACCAACCCAGAAACGCTCTGTATCCCATCTTTTAGGAATTTTTTTGATGGCTTTGCTACTGGAAAGAGACCTCCATTCAGACCCAAAGAGAGGTTCTTGGACCTTGTGCAAGAAAGAATTCAGGGTGAGTCTATAGAGTGAAGGGAAAGCAAGTTTATTAAGAAAGTAAAGGAATTAAAAAATTGCTACAAAAAAGAATAGGCAGAACAGTAGCATGGGCTGCTCAACTGATTATACTTGTAGTTGTTTCTTGATTATATGCTAAACAAGGGGTGGATTATTAATGAGTTTTCTGGGAAAGAGGTGGACAATTCCAGGAGCTGAGGGTTCCTCCTATTTTTAAACTATATAGGGTAAATTCCTGACGTTGCCATGGCATCTGTAAACTGTCATGGCACTGGTAGGAGTGCCTTTTAGCATGCTAATACATTATAATTAGCATCTAGTGAGCAGTGAGGACAATCAGAGGTCACCTTCATCACCATCTTGGTTTTGGTGGGATTTGGCTGGTGTCTTTACCACATGCTATTTTATCAGCAAGGTCTTTGTAACCTGTATCTTGACCTCCTATTTCATCCTGTGACTTAGAATGTCTAACCTCCTAGGAATGCAGCCCAGTAAGTCTCAGCCTCATTTTACCCACTCCCTATTCAAGATGGAGTCGCTCTGGTTCAAATGCCTCTGACAGCTTCATCACATAGGCCCAATCAATTATTAACTCAGTGTCTAGCCCCTCTCTCCTTCCCGGAGGATGAGGAGTAGGACTGAAAATTCCAAGCTCCTAATAATGGCTTGGTTTTTCTGGTGGCCAGCCCTCATCTTGAAGCTATTCAGGAGCCAACCAAGAGTTGCTTCATTAGAACAACAGATATTCCTATTACCTAAGATATGTAAACAGATTTAGGAACTCTGTGTCAGGAACCAGGGGCAGAGACCAAATATTAGAACACAAAATGCTCCTAGCACCTCTATTACTCAGGAAATGCAAGGGTTTTAGGAGCTCTGTGCACTAAAACTATGCTACAGCCCTGAATTGTAATGTTTTAGCCTGAGATCTTGGTGGCCCATCTCTTAGCAGTCCTCCTAGAGTCCTCTGTATACCATTGTAACCATAATAAGTTCATTGCCTGATGCACATGGCAAGTCAATATACTGTGACACAAGCAGAGAAAGAGGTTTAATCTCAGGGCCACAGAACAAGGAGATGAGAAAGAACCTCAAATTCATCTCCCAGAGGAGTTTGGGACTAGGGTTTTTAAGGGTTTTGGAGTGAGCCAAAATCATTGTTTAGTCAATGAGTGCAGGGTGAAGTCATGGGACAGGGAGATGAAGAAGCTATATTCTCATGCTGATCCCATTCCTCTGTGGGGGTCTTCAAACTGGCTACTGGAATTTGGGGTCTGAAAAACATCTTAAGCAATCCTTAAACAAAAGCCTTATGATTCTAATGTCAGAGAACCTGTCTATAGGAATAACAGGGATGAAATCAATTCTTAAACAGTCTTAAGACCCTAATGTCAGAAATCCTACCTATAGAAACAATGGGCATTGAAATGGTCAGTATCTAGTGCTATGGTGACTTTTAGTACCAAGGAAGTGGGCCAGAGTACAGCCTGACTAATGCTTAAGTATAACTATATTTCTGTCCAGAAACTGGTATGCAATTTTTATCAACCCTGTGGGGATGGTTTTACCATTTCTCCCTGAAGCATTAAGAAGTCTTCATGTAAAAGAATTTCTGATGGCTTGTTTTGATTTCCCAAATTCTCTGATATAGATTTGCTTTGAGTTCCTATTTTCACCACTGGTTATCTTAAAATAATCATCTGACCCACTTTATTTCCTATTTCTCAGTTTAAAAAAATTTCAGTCACGAAATATCCTTTTCTTTTTCTTCTTACATCCTACAGACCCTTTTTCATAGTGGATTTGTGGAACTAATGATAGACGTATTTGTGACTGGCATTTGATTGCACTGAGCTGTCAGCTGCCATGGAGTATGCTTCGAAGTGTGTGGGTGGCTTCAAACACTCAGGCAAGCAGCCTTGCAGCTCCACACTGCTGAGTGGAGGAAATGACAAGAAAAGAAAGAAGGAGCTGTTTATTTTACGTAACTTTTATTTTAAGATCAAGAACAATGGGAGTGGGGAGGGGAGAGAGACACAGAGAGAGATGGAGTCTTCCAAAACAATAAATGATTATTCGGAGGCAGGGGGAACAATGCAAAACATAGTAACAAAGAAAACAGAATTTTGTACCAGTAAACCAAAATCAGTTATTTGGTCTGCATAGGACAGTGGAGCTTTAAAACACAAGAGTCAATGTGAGAGAAGAAGATTTGTTTGAATTCAGAAAGAAGTATTTGGGGTTGAAATGGAAAGTGAGCTAGAACCCTTCACCAAAAATCTGAGACAAATAGATAGACTCTGATCTACACAGTTCATTCTCTCTTTGATTGTCTAGTTTAGCTCCTATATTAATTTCCTATAGCTGCTATAACAAATTACCACAGACTTGATGCTTTAAGACAATAGAAATTTATTCCTTTATTCTCTCATGGTTCTGGAGTCCAAAAGTCCAAAATAAATATCACTGGGCTGAAATCAAGGTGTCTACAGGGTTATACTTCCTTTGGAAGCTATAGGGGAGAATCTGTCCTTGGATCTTCCAGCTTTAGTGGCTGTTGGTGTTTTTTGACTTGGGGCCACATTACTCCAATTTCTGCCTCTAAGGTCACACTACGTTCTCCTCTTCTGCCTTCCCCTCTTCTGATTATGTCAAATCTCCCTCTGCCTCCCTCTTGTAAGGGTATATGTGATGGTGAAACTGCCTTCATAAAATTAATAAAAAGCTGCAAATTAAAATTATGGTAGGGCCCCGAATTTTGTTAAGATATTTTTCTTTCTCTCTGACGTTTTCCTCCCTCATACATTATTGCTTGCACATAACCATTTCAATAAACAATAGCCACTAATAATTGATTATCTTCCTATCCTAGCCCCCAGCCAGGAGGTCTGCAATATTAATGAACTTGTTTTTCACTTAAAGAACAATGATCCTTAGCTCATGCAGACCACCTCAATGACTTCCAAAAGCTGGATTGGCTGAGGGGTTGAGCAGCTTTGACCATTGGGTATCTCATCTCCTGAAAACCTTTCTGCTAAGGTGTAGGGATAGTTAAATGATATCCAACCATTGTTTCCTAGCTTGCTTTTCTATAGTAACTGGCAGTCACAAACGCTATTGTGAAACCTAAGACTGGTCTTCAAGATATTTTTCAGACTTTGCACAAAAGTGAACCAACTGATACCAACTGGACCAGTTGCCCTTGACCCCAACCAAGGAAGTGATTTGATTGGTCCTGTTATTCCCCTGCCTTCCTGAACTGACTCAATGCATGAAGACAGTTTCAATTTCATCCCCAGTGCATCAGCAGCACCCATTCCCTAGTCCCCTGCCTGCCAATCCATCCTTAAAAATTCTAGCCTCTGAATTCTTGAGGAGATGGCTTTGAGAAATATCTTCCATCCTCCTTTCTCAGTTGTCTTGTGATAATTAAACTCTTTCTTTACTACAACACCTGCTGTCTCAGTGTTTGGCTCTATCTGTGCAGTGGACAAGAACCCTGTCAGGTGAGACAATGGCCTGGAAGTCCCACCCAGTTAAAGGCTAAAGACTTTTTTTTTTCCTTTGGCCATATAAGGTAACATTCCCAGGTTATAGGGATTAGGATGTGCCTATCTTTTAGAGGACCATTTTTTCATCCCACGACAGCCCCCAAACTTTATACTCACCACCATCAACAACAACAACAAAAGAGAAAAGCAGTGCAGCTCAGACTCAAATTCCTCAGAGAGCAGTGAAGCAAGCCCCTTTGAGCAGGGTAAGAGAGCAGAGGAAAGACAGTTGGCTCAGTTTACCAAATATTTCAACCACATACAGTGTGTCAGCCCATCCGTATAGACTGGCTGCCCAGACATTACATGGTTGGCCTTTTCTTTCATCAGGCTCCTATAAAGGAGTGCTTATGAAAATGACCTAAGAAATGCAAAGGTTGGGTCATATTTCAAATAGGCAGAAAGTCAGAAAAATTTTTTACATGAACGTGTTTCTAAGAAAATAATTGTTTTATGAGAGGCCGAGGTGGGCAGATCACGAGGTCAGGAGATCGAGACCACAGTGAAACCCCGTCTCTACTAAAAATACAAAAAAAAAATTAGCTGGGCGTGGTGGCGGGCGCCTGTAGTCCCAGGTACTCAGAGAGGCTGAGGCAGGAGAATGGCGTGAACCCGGGAGGCAGAGCTTGCAGTGAGCCGAGATTGCGCCACTGCACTGCAGCCTGGGCGACAGAGCGAGACTCCGTCTCGGAAAAAAAAAAAAGAAAATAATTGTTTTAAAATATGGTCACTGGAGACCCTGGATTCAAGGCATAGGGCTCATGGTACTGATACATATCCACTCATTCCTCTTGATTTAAACATACTTATAAAATTATACAAAACCAGGAAGCATTTTAAACTACTCCTTGAACACTTCCACATGAATATCCTGTCACATGCACCTCAACCTCATTATGTCCAAAACAGGACACAATACCTTTCACCAGGAACTTGTCTTTTTTATTCATTGTTATACCTTGACAGCAGCTGTGTTAACCTGAGATAAACTAGCTTTGAAATTGAAAACTCTATGAAACTGTGTAAAAACTTTAGTATATGTGCACTTGTGCCTTTTTCAGGGGAGATTTCCATAGCCTTCATCAGATTCTCCCTGGAATCTTTGGCCTCAAAACAGAAATGAAAGCCAGCTGTGGCATGGCACTCAGCCAAGTCTGCATAAACATTCGCTGCATAGTGCTGGACATTCTCAGTAGAGAATGTCCACTGCTTTATTTGCATGCATTTGTGTATTGTCATAAATTTTCAGGATGGCTGATCAGGGCTTAGGGTTCAGTAAGTCACTGTAAGACAAATTCTGTCACCAAGTCATTCCCGCTAAGTAGAGGTACATGTCTAGGATCAAGTATAAAAGCAAGGTCTTTACCTCTCTGAGGAAATGAATTTTGCCCTTGAGAATAAGGGAGAAAAGGACCATACTGAGCATCTTTTCTGTATTTAAGGATTACTTTGATATGCCAACATCTATCTAATAGACCTTCTTATTCTTGGAATGGCTTGTCCCATCCCCTCCAACTTTGCTTCATTCATCCTTCAGGTATCAGCTTAAATAAATACGTCTTCCCCAGTAAAAGACCTCCCTGATCAACAACACTGGGAAAAGACCACAAACTCAAATTTTGAAATATGGGTCTGGTTTTTTACTGAAGATCTCCATGCAGGAAAGTGAACTGGATCACCAGCTAGAAGCTGGGGACTTGGGGACTATCACACTTTGCTCTTGACTCTGGAACACTCCAATATTTCCCTCCAATCCCATCCCTGCTCGGAATCACTTTGGCATCCACAGGGAAGGGAAGGCTTGTGCTTAGCAGCAAATAAATTTCAATAGGCTATTACATTTGAAAAAGAGATTAAAATGGACATTTTGAAAACAAAAACAGTCACAGTACTCCTTAGGAAAACTAAGGAAGACTAAGGACACTATATCATTGAAAACCATCATGATAAATGTTTAAGGGAATAAAACATTAAGGATTTTTTCCCCACTGAATTTTTAATTTTTAGAAACTATAAAGTTCTATTGATTTGGAGGAATTGGTTTCCCCTTCACAATATATTCTTATATCAGTTCATATTTTTTGCTTATGGCATTTATTACAATTATAATTAAATAACACATTTATATAATTTTATGTTTAGTGACTTTCTTTTGTTCTTGTACATAGCTTGGTAAGAGCAAGTAATGTCTATCTTTCGTATTGCCTGACAGTGCCATGCACATAGTGGATGCCAATAAATATTTGATAGATGTAATGGAAGGATTAATTAATATAGAATTATGATTGTTTCTCTTTCCCACTGAGAGCTGTCCTTTGACCATACCAGTTAATTATTGAATATGATTTCTTTTTTAAAATTTAGTCCTAGGTGTTTCAAATGAATATGATTCTTGAAATGGGATTATTCTACATAGCTCTTCCTAAAGCAGGGCCTCTCAATCTCAGCCCAATTGTCATTTTAGACAGGATAATTCTTTGTTGTGGGTGTCTGTCCTGTGCATTGTAAGATGTTTAGCAGTGTCTCTGACCTCTACCTACTAAATGCCAGTAGCACCACCTCCCCCAAGTTGTGACAACCTAAAGTGTCTCCAAACATTGCCACATGTCCCCTGGGGGGCAGAATTGCTCCCCACCCCCCCGAGTAGAAAACCACTTATTAAAGAAAGAAGAGATATTTCTGAATCTGGGACACAATTCCCCTGGCATGATGTAAAAGGGGAAAATAAAACTGTAGCTGAATGCCCTAAAATCAAGGCATCTGAGGCAATCTTTGCCTAGGTGTTTTGTTTTGCTTTGCTTCCATTTACTGTAATACATCTGTACTCCAAAAAATTATTGGTTTTTATACTTTGGTGTGTTTTTTTAAAGTATTATTTCTTAGTTTCTTTCTGCAAATACCTCTAGAAAAATTCCAGTTTTATCTCTGTTGAACTAAGAGGAAGAAGAATTTTATTTTTTAGAAATTCAGCAGGACAGTTACTTGACCCTGAGACAGATGGAAACCCAGAAAAGATCACAGAATAGGGGTCAGCTAGGATGTGGTTTCTGAGATGTCTGAGCCACTCTGCACAGTGTGGTTAGGGAGAGCTTCTGACAGCCTCCTTTGGACAAGCAACAAACCACGTGGAAAGGTGACTGGAGCTACCAAGAGTCACATTCTTCAGAGGGTAGATGCTAGAAGTTACTTAGTAATATCTGAGTTTTGTGTTTTATCAGTTCTGGGTCTTTCTAAACAAAGCATCAAAGAAAGGGAGAATTTAGGGGGAATAATTTTTTTTGGTTGTTTTTGCTTTAAAAATTAATGACAGCTGTTTCTGCATCCTGAGGAACTATAAAACTCCTCTCCATAGAAAATCTGTTCAATTTTTTTTTTAGGAATACATGAGGAATAAAGTTGCAAACTGAACACATGCTACAACTCAAAGGTACAAAGACATGTAACTTTAAGACAGTTATTTAGTTTCCAACAGCTGGAAGTCAAAAGCAGGATATTGATTTCTCCCTCCTCTTTGCATTTCCTCCTGCTACAAACCTAATTCTCCCAAAGGCAAGCAGATACCTCTGGGAGAACAGAGAAGAGGCCATGTATAAAATGATAAAAGATAAAAGTGGAAGTTATAATATTAATTGTAAAAAGCACAAAATCAATCCTTGTTATTTCCATTTCACTCATTAATGAGCCTTTTAGCTGTGAAAGGCAAGGCCTACAGACAATATTGTACATTCAGGAGGATAGGACAAGGTTCAGCATCATAAAGTTGAAGTGCTTCCTCCTGGGGTAAGGAAATTTTTTTAATGTAAAACAACTTCTATCCTCATCTGGATAGATACAAAAAGTGGAACTTATATAAAAGAGGAAATGGGAAATGAAAACCTGGGGAGTGAGGGATGTTAAAAGATAAACTTAGGCATGTTACAATGTTAAAGAATTCATTTGAGCAAACAGCAACTCATGAATTGGGCAGCACCAAATTGCAAGTGGTGTGGGCTCCACTGAAAGGGCCTAGGGGGAAAGTGCAGGAAGCAGATGGCAGGGGGGCTTTTATAAGGTGAACACAGAAGCAAGGCAGAGAAAATATTTGATTGATTAAACTAGAACAGTAGCCTTAAAGTCCCTAGTTAGAGGTTAGTTGGTGGTTTCTAATTGGTTAGACTTACATTTCATTTTATTGTTTTCACCAACTTGGGTTTTGGTTTCTTTAGTAGCAACCAAAGGCACTGGAGCCATCTCAGCATAATGGCCTCCCAATTAAATCTTCTTTAACAGAAGAATCCTTAACAATTTGGTGGGAGAGCAGGCCTGAGGGAGAGGATGACTACCAACAGGGCAGTCTTCATGGGACTGAAGACTAGACTACAGGAATTGGGGTGTCTAATGTCTGACTCCCCACTGCTGACTCTCCATTGTCACCCTGTGGCAGTACTACTGTAGAACATAAGGGTACAACTATGGTCCTGTTCGAGGATAAAGTAGACCAGAAGGAAATGGAGATTTTGTGATAAAATGACCAAAGGCCACTGAGAAGAATCTGGGAGCAGGAGTTTGGGGTGAGAGCTGACAGGTAATGACGAGGATGGGTGTCTTCCCCAACACCAATCCAGATCCGGGTCCTTCCAGGTCTATATGAAGGAGATATAATTTTCTCATGTTAAATGTGAGTGTGGTAGATTCAAAATGGACCCAAATTCTTTGTCACTCCCCACATTGAGAAGGGGTGTTTATTTTCCACAGTCTTGAATCTAGTCTGGCCCTGTGACTGCTCTAACCAAGAGAATGTGGTGGAGTAATGCTGGGCCAATACTGAGCCTAAGCCTTGAGAGGTCTGGCACCTTCTGCTTTGTAGAACCCTGTGTCACCACGTGGCTATGGTTCTAGAAAGAACACATGAAAAACCACATAGAGGCCAGGTGACAGTGTGAGGCTCTGAGGTGGGATGGGGTTCAGGACACAGTGCTCCAAGATATGACTGGAGGAGGCAAAAATGCCACCACAGATATGCTTCTTTGGCATGAGGATTATTTTGAGCTGATTATTTTGAGAAACTGTGGACACAGGGGAAGCTCTGAAAATAAGGGTAAAAGTACCCCTGTGTAAGAAAAATTTACCTCTCTAAACAAAATCTCCATTTGAAAGGGTATCTCCAGAGGGATCATGGTGATGGAAGGCAGAACTAGATTGCAGCTCTGACTCGAATGGACAGAGCAGCGTGTAGAGGCTCACTTCAAGAATTTTTGCTCCAGAATGACTGCAGGAATGAATCAGGAAACCCGGAGGACCCATAGACCCTCTGAAGGAAGCGGATTGCTCCTGTGGGACCCAGGAGACACCCCAAATACTGTGCTGTTATTTACAGCTGAGAGACCCGCAGACAGTTCACATCACAGGACTCTATGCAGACAACCTTCCCTGCCCCCTGCCAGGCCCAGAGCCTGGTAGACTTGCTGGGTGGCTAGATCCATAAGAGAGATAACAATCACTACAGCTTGGCTTCCAGGAAGCCACATCCATAGGAAAAGGGGAAGAGTACTACATCAAGGGAACACCCTGTGAGACAAAAGAATCTGAAGAACAGCCTTCAGCCCTAGACCTTCCCTCTGACAGAGTCTATCCAAATGAGAAGGAACCAGAAAACCAACTCATAATATGAAAGGGTATCTGCCTCTGTACCATGAAGAGAAGGATGACTCGGAATCACTAGAAACCCAATGGAGAAAGCACCAACTTAAATCTGCATAACAAACCTAACCCTTGTTTACTATGCTTTTCCTGAGCATCTCCTCATTGCTGCCCCCTACACACACACACACACACACACACACACACACACACCCCTTCTACAAAACAAACTTCTACTATTTTTTCTCTTGTTGTCTTTTGTTACAGGGGTCTGTCTCAACTAAGAACCATGAAGGATAGAGGAAAAATTATTTTTCCTGTCCTACAGATGACATAGAGAAAAAGAGTAACCTATACAAATCCAGCCTTCAATCCATCCTTGCCAAGGTGCCAGACATGTGAGTGAACCACTGGTTATTGCAGCCTGCTATGGTTTGAATGTGTCCCCTCCAAAATCCAGGGGTTGAAACCTAATAACCAATGTGATCGTATTGAGAGGTGGGTCCTTTAGTAAGTGATTAGGTCATGAGGGCTTCTTCCTACATGAATGTAATTAAGGCTCTTATAAAAGAGGCTTCATGCAGCATTAGATTCTTTTGCTCTTCTATCTTCTACCAGGTGAAGACATATTGGTCCTCCTCTCTGGAGGATGCGTGAACAAGGAACCATCTTGGAAACAGAAACTGGGTTCTTACCAGACACCAATTATGCCAACACCTGGATCTCGGACTTCCCAGCTTCCAGAACTGTGAGAAAATATATTTCTGTTCTTTATAAAGTACCCAGTCTCAGGTATTTTCTTATTGCAGTGCAAACAAACAAAGACCATAATCTCATTGCACCTGCATGAGACTCCAAAAGAGATCAGCAGAAGACCTCCTGGATGACCTCCGCCAATCCACAGAAGTCTGAGATAGTGGTTGTTTTAGGCCACTACGTGTTGGGGTGCTGTGTTACTAGCTGAAACAGTGGGATAGGGCTAAGGTTATTTTGCTTGGATTATGGGGGCAGGGAAAGACAGCATGGAGTATGGTGCCCCAACTCTTACATACCTCCATCTAGAAGTGACAGGCAAATTTTCCACTCGTATTTCATTAGCCAGAACAAGGCACCTTGCCACACCTAACTTCCAGGAAATTATGCCCAGGAAGAGAAGAACATGGTGGGCATGAGTGATATCTACCACGTCATCTGTAGCAGCAAAGGAGAATAGGGAAAGGAGCAGGTTTGTAATGATTTGTTGTGCCCAATCATGATTCATTACCTAGGGCTGGGCACATTGCAGCCCTGAACACAATCAGGATTCTTCATTGAGGATAAAGGCAGGAATAGATACTGGGTTTACCCCAAGGTAAAGCTGGGGTGAGTAACAAAGAGGTTGCAATGGCTATCACCTGTACCTTCAACCCCACTGACCCTCATCTACCAATTTTGAGCTCTCAGCCCTTTACTTTCAGTCCATATATTTGGAATTTGAGTTTGGGATGAGTCTGGATAGGGAAAAAGGGAAAAGAGAGAGGAGAAAGGAAAAGGGTAAGAAAAGAGATGTGCTCAGGAGTAAAATAAGAGACAGCTTGAGTGCTCCAGACTCTGACTTCAGCACTTTCAGAACCACTTAAAGGAGAAAATAATTAATGTTTACACAAAAATGTCAAACTGAAAGACAAAAGGAAGAACATGTTTTCAAAGAGGTAAGAAAAGTGTGGCAGTCTGGGTGGTCTGGTTGAAAGAGGAAAAACAATGTTTTTGTCAAGTTGTGCTTTGAAGGAGTCCTGGTGGAATGGAGTGGAACATTCTGATCCAAGGCTCAGACAGTGCACGCCCCACTCCTTATCCAGTATTCTAATGTACTCGATGGCTTTGTTCTTTCAGTCTTTCTTCTGAAGTTCCCAACTCAGTCCACAAATTCTTCCTTTTTAGTTAAAATTAAGTCCAAAATAACAACTCCCCTTGTCATTTCTATATTAAGCAGAAAATGACATTCTAGAAAAATGCTTACTCATTTTCAAAAGTCTTCTCATTTATTGTCCTCACAAGAACTTTATTTATTATCCTTATTTTACTTGCTAGGAAATCAAGGCTTATAGAGGTAAATTTATCCAAGGTCACAACATATCTGAAACTAGAACTGCTCACCTTTATGGTCCACTAGTTAACCACCATGATATTTTGACTTCCAAGGATTTATTGGATGCATCGCTCTTAATTGAACCTGGAATCTAGAAATTTTCTGGCTAACTCGGACAGCATTTGTTGTCTGATTGGGGAATACAACCTCTGTTTCCTACTTCTAATGGAACTGCCTTTAGCATCCTCCCACAACTATGTCATTTTTGCTTTCTCTCTACTTTTATCCTTATCCAAATGTTCTCCACTGCACTCCCACCTAACAGTTACGGGTTTCCACATATGTGGATATCTTCTCGACATACAGCGTTAATCTCTTTCCTCTCCACTCTAGCCTGTTTCTTTTGATAAGTTATACCCATCCGTGGCCAAGTGCACTGTGATGATTCTACTCATTCAGCTCTGTGATACCTATTAGGTATATTTCCTTCCTTATACTAAAGCTTCAAGGTCACCTAGTTTTTACCCCCGTTCTGCTGTCTCTCCCACTCTAACCTCTCCACATAAATCAGATTACCCGCAATGCCTGCGCTGGGCTTGAGTCAAATCTGGATGCAATTCATCCTCACCCCTCCTTGATTGTCAAATCCATTGCTTTTGTATTTGCCGGTGGCTCTGGGCTCTTAACCTAACTCATGTTCTGCCTAGCTCTATTGATTAGTGACTCGGAGTTGCTCTCCTAATTTTGTCTATTCTATAATAACGAATGCTTCACTGAAGCATTTGATGGTAATGAGAACTGCCATTAGTTATGAGTCTACCATGTGTCAGTCTCTGGGCTAAGTACTTTGCAGGTATTATTGCATTTACTCCTCCTGAGAAAATTGGGGTTATTTCCTTCATTTTCTAGAAAGAAACAGGCAGTATCAGTGCTATAGGATATCCTTTACATTTTAATGACTGCTCTAATGTGGATATCTAGAACTTGCTAGGACCTTTACCTTTAGTATTTCATTTGATCTTCCCAACAGTCCTGCAAACTATCTAGGCCTCCTTATCTCTACTTTTTCAGAGGGAACTGAGGAGGCTCGAGGAGCTGAGGTCGATTGTGAAGCAGGACTAGATTGTGAAGCAGGACTAGATTTAAACTCAGGTCTTCTCTCCAGCCATGCTGGCTGGCTTGCTGGTCCCATGTCAGGACCTTTGTTCCAGCTGTTCCCTCTGCCTAAACACTCTTCTCCCATATCCACAGAACTCCACTCCCTTTCTCATCTCCACCATGTATTTGCTCAAATGTCACCTTCTCAGTGAGGCCTTCCCTAAACACCCTATTAAAATTGCACCCCACCCACCTCTCTTCCTCACTTCTTCATCACTTTATTTTTCTCCATAGCACTTATCACTATCTGACATACCACACATTTGACTTACTAGAATGCAAGTTTAGAAATTGTAGGACTTTTTGTTAGTTTTTTTCACTAGCATGTGTACATTCTCAATAAGTATTTGTTAGATGAATGAATAAAAACTGGTCTAATCCCAAAGCCCATTCCCTTATCACCATAATATACTCAGATCCTTTGTGTCCATCACATCTTTTTTTTACCTTTGTGGTACTTTGTAATGCTAAATAACTTTTTAAAGTAAAGGCTTAAATTCAAGCTTATCTTAGAAAAGAAAAAACCAAGTCCAACTTATACTGAGCTTGGAAACTCTGCTAGCAAACAGTTCTTGTCTTTATCAAAGAATGTTTATTATGTGTCCTGTATGTAATGCTTTGCTGCGTACTGTACAGAAAAATTAAACTGGATTGTTCATCTCTGGCTCCACCTCACCCTCCAGTTGGCTGCTCACTGGGAGAGTCAGCACTGGTACAGATGAACAAGTAGAGTACACATTTTACATACAACACAAACCCAAATCACAGGTAATTAGGAGCCAATATGTGTAGGGCAATCAGAGAGAAAAGTCATGAGAGTTTTATTAGTAGACAGGATGAGGTTTACAGAAGTCATCCAAAAAGAACTTTTCCATCCAAAATGTTTCTCAAGTGGACACTGCTGAGAAGCAGTTTATCTCACAAACATCAGCTTCTCCTAAAAATTTATAGTTTAGTTCCTGGATACAAACATTTTTTGACTGATGAAGCTACAATAACCATGGAGCTGGAAGGAGAAATTGTGCCATCCTTTGTCCTTGGGAAAAAAAACCATCGTCTGTGATACCACCATCATGTCCTGATTCCTCTGATCATGAGATTATGAGAGCCATGTGGGTGGAGAGAGAAGGAAGGCTCTGGGGCTAGTGACCCTCAGGCAAACTATCATGTCCTTACCCTACAGGAAAGAGGAAAGAGAGAAATGAATACAAGGCAAGAAGTTCTGCGCTTAGAGACTTAAGGAAGGTATAAGATGCTGTGAAAAATTTTTGGTCCTAACTCCCTTATCCTCCTGGTCTCCCATATCAGTGTTCTTTGAGAAAAGGAATGGGTTCATCCAGAAGAAATTTATTCTAAAATAAATTCCTTAGGTTCTAGTTCTAGATTTTTAACAGTTATAGCCAAAAGCTAATAATTATGGCCATCACAGTTCTTCTTGCACCAAAGTCATAATACTCTAAAAGTGAGTTTGCCCAATTATTGTGGGTCAGAACTAAAGCCAATAAAGGTTTTGAAAAATGATGTTTTCAAATAAAAAATATTTGAGCTGTAAACTATTTCCTCATGATTTCACCAAAGAAATGAAGACAAACTATAACATATTTAAATTACAGCCTAGTATTAGGGCAAGAGAAAGCAGTCACTGAGTGTTGTCCAGACAAGCATTCAGAGAGCAGTGATAGTGTTATTTATTTATTCTTATTTTGCTACCTATTGAGAGAAAGATGTGTCAATTTTCATGTCATCATGTCATAAATAAGTTATTGAGGCTGGATGCAGTGGCTCAGGCCTGTAATCCCAACACTTTGGGAGGCCGAGGTGGGCAGCCTTGAGCCCAGAAGTTCAAGACCAGCCTGGGCAACATGGAGAAACCCCATCTCTACAAAAGATAAAAAAATTAGCCAGGCCTGGTGGTGTGTGCTTATAGTCCCAGCTACTAGGAAGGCTAAGGCAGGAGGATCACTTGAGCCTGGGAGATTGTGTCTGCAGTGAGCCATGATCCTACCACTGCACTACTGCCTGGGCAACACACACACACACACACACAAAAAAAAAAAAAAAAGAAAAGAAAAGAAAAAGGAAAAAGAAAGAACAAGAAATTTAGCATAAAATACACATTATTGTATCTGAGCAGAACTTTGAGAGCAAAAGATCTCTTATAGCCTAATTACAATGAGACCAGTTATGCCTCTTGACCCCCACATTAGTTATGATCTTCAACTTACGTGGCCACTTGTAACTCCAACATATGTAACTAATTTAACCCAATATTAGTTACTTTTTTGCATAACAACCACCTGTAAACTACTAAGCTACTGGCTTAACACAACAACCTTTAATTAGGTTCACAATTCCTCGGGTCAGCAATTTCAGCTGGGCTCAGCCGAGCAGTTCTACTGGTCTTGGCTGGGATCACTCATGGTGAGTATGTGGTCATCTACTGGGTAGGCTAAGTGGCTCCACTTCTGAGGCTGAGTTTGTCTAGGTTAACTTTAGCTGGGACTGCTCATCTCTGTCATACATTGTCGTGTGACTGTGAGCAAGCTACCTAACCTCTCTGGTTCTCTGCTGGATCATTCACATCAGCATACAAATATGCTGTTATTTCTCTCTCATCGCTACCCCGCCGCCCCAAAAGCCCACTCTGCTCATTTTTATAGCAAAATCCTTTTTTTTTCCTAAGCAAGTTAACACTGGAGCAAAACTCTTTTTAAAAGGGGTCTGTACTCACTGTCTTCAATTCTGTTTTTCCCATTCTTAGTAAAACCCACTCCAAAAGGTTTTAGCCCCCATTACCCTGCCCAAACTGCTTTAGTCAAGGCCACCAGTAACTTTCCATTGTTAAATCTAGCAATCCATTCCCTATTCTCATCTTTCCTGACCCATCAGCAGCTTTTGACATGTGTCATCACTCCCTTCTCCTTGAAACACTTTCTTTACCTGGCTTCCATACAGCACATCCGCCAGGTTGCTTTCCTACACGACCAGCTTCTCCTTCTAGGTCTCCTTTGCTGTTTCCTTTTCATCTTCCTGATCTCTCAATATCAAAGCCTTCCAGAACCGTTTTCGCACTTTTCCCCTCCCCTCCTCCTCTTCTCTTCTCCTCTCCTTACAACGTCCTTGGTGAGCTCATCCAGTCTTCTGGTTTTAAGAATCATCAGTATGCTGATAACTCCCAAATTTGTATCTGTAACCCGGACCTCTACCCAAAATCCAGACTTGTATATCCAATTACCCATCAGGTATCTCCACTTGGATGTTGTATTTTCCTATTGTTGTTGCAACAAATTGTCACAAACTTAGTGGGTTAAAACACACATTTATTATCTTACAATTCTAGAGGTCAGAAGTCCAAAATCGATCTCACTGAGCTAAAGTCAAGATATCAGTAGGTCTGCATTTCTTTCTTGAGGCTCAAGGGGAGAATACATTTTCTTTTCAGCTTCTAGAGGCTGCCTGCAGTCCTTCACATGTAGCACCCTCCATCTTGAAAGCCAACAGTGGCCGGCCAAGTCTTTCTCACATTTCATCTCTCAGAGATACCAACTTCCCTGTCTCCCTCTTCCACATTTAAAGACTTGGGATTACATTGGGATATACCTGAATAATTCAGGAAAAATCTCCTGATTTTAAAGTCGGCTAATTAATTCTATCTTAATTCTATCTGCTATGTTAACTCCTCTTTGCCATGTAGCCAAACATATTTACAGGTTTCAGGGATTAGGACCTTGAATGGCCCCTTTGGGGGCCATTATTCTGCCTGTCACAGACTTCTTATAGTCCTGTCAAATGCAACATGTTGAAACTGAATTCCTCATTCTACTAAGCCTGCTCCTCTTTAAGTCTTCCTCTTCAGTTAATGCCAACCTCACTCTTCCTGTTGGTCATTGGTCATCCTTACTCTTATCTTTCTATCTCATGTCCAATCTATTAGCAAATCCTATGGACTTTACCTCCAAAATATAACCAGAATCTGATGGTTCTCATCACTTCCAGTGCAACTATCCTGGCTCAAGACCCTCTCATTGCTCTCCCAAATATTAACAGTTTCCAGAGCTCCCAAGTTATGGTAATAGCCTCTGTATTAGGCTGTTCCTGCATTGCTATAAAGAAATACCTGAGACTGGGTAATTTATAAAGAAAAGAGGTTTAACGGGCTCATAGTTCTGCAGGCTGTACAGGAAGCATAGCGACATATGCTTCTAGGGAGGCCTCAGGAAGCTTCCAATTGTGGTGGAAGGTGAAGGAGGAGCAGGTGCATCACATGGTAAAACCAAGAGCAAGAGAATGAGGGGGGAGGTGCTACGTACTTTTAAATGACTAGATCTCATGAGAAATCAGTCATTATTGCGTGGACAGTACCAAGAGAAATGGTGCTAAATCACTCACAAGAAACCGCCCCCATGATCCAATCACCTCCAACCAGGCCCCTCTTCCAACACTGGGATTATACTTTAATATGAGTTTGGGCGGGGCACGCATCCAAACTATAACAGCCTCCTAAACCATCGCTCTGGTTTCTGCCCTAGCCTACCAGCATCTCATCCCCAGTCCACCAAAATATCATCTATTCTCAATATAATCCAGATAATATTATATATTCATATATACACACACACATATATGTGTGTGTGTGTGTGTCTGTGTGTGTGTGTGTGTGTGTATATATATATATATATATATATGTATTTTTTTTTTTGAGGCAGAGTTTCACTGTATCGCCCAGGCTGGAGTGCAGAGGCATGATCTTGGCTCACTGCAACCTCTGCCTCCTGGGTTTAAGTGATTCTTCTGCCTCAGCCTCCCAAGTAGCTGGGACTACAGGCACCCACCACTGCGCCTGGCTAATGTTTGTATTTTTGGTAGAGACGGGGTTTCACCATGTTGGCCAGGCTGCTCTCAAACTCCTGACCTCAGGTTATCCTCCCGCCTTGGACTTCTGAAGTGCTGATTTACAGGCATGAGCCGCCACGCCCGGCCCTAGATAATATTTTTACAATAAAAGTCAGATCATATTATGTCTCTGTTCAAAACCTTACCAATAAAAATATTTGCTAAAGATACATGTGATAAAGGACTGTTATCCAAAATATAAACAGAACTTTAAAACTCAGAAATAAGAAAACAAGCAGCCCAATTTAAAAATGAGCCAAAGACCTTAAAAGACACCTCACCAAAGAAGACATACGGATGGCAAATAAGCATATGAAAAGATGCTCTACATCATATGTATTATAAGGAAATGCAAATTAAAATGACAAATCAGATACCACTACATATTATTAGGTTGGCCAAAATTCAGAACGTGGACAACACCAAATGCTGGCAAGGATGTGCAGCAACAGGATATATTTTTCTCTACATCACTCGTCACTTTCTAACTTATCAAATAATCCCCACGATCATTCATTGCTTGTGGGAATGCAGAATGATGCAGCCATTTTGGAAGACAGTTTGGCAGTCTCTTAGAAAACTAAACACACTCTTTACCATGAAATCCGGCAATCACACTTCTTCATATTTACCCAAAGTTGAAAACGTATGTTCACACAAAAACCTACACACAGATTTTTATAGCAGCTCTATTCATAATTGCCAAAACATAGAAGCAAACAAGATGTCCTTCAATCGGTGAATGGATAAATAAACTGTGATACATCCAGACAATGAATATCATTCAGTCCTAAAAAGAAATGAGCTATCAAGCCATGAAAAGATATGGAGGAAACTTAAGTGCACATTAATAAATAAAAGAAGCCCATCTGAAAAGGCTACAAACTGTATAATTCCAATTATATGGCATTTTGAAAAAGGCAAACTATGGAGCCAATAAAAGATCAGCGATTGCCAGGGATTTGTGGGGAGGGATGATTGAAGAGGCAGAACACAGAAGATTTTTAGGGCAGTTAAAATACTGTGTTTGACATAACATGATGGATTACAGTTCATTTTTCCAGACCCATAGAGTGTACAACACCAAGAATAAGACCTAATATAAACTATGAACTTAGGGTGCTAATGATGTGTCAATGTAGGTTCATCAATTATAACAAATGTGCCAGTCTGGTAGGGGGTTGTGATATAGGGAGGCTATGTATGTGCAAGGGCAGATAGCCTGTGGAAAATCTCTGTACCCTCCTCTCAATTTTGCTGTGAACCTAAAACTGCTAAAACAACAATAACCCCTCCCAAGACTTCTCAGTTTCGTGAAAGCTGACGTCTGCCAGGACCACAGGATCTGGCTCTTCCTCCTATGCCTCTGACCTCTTCTCAGGCTCCCCAGAGCCATGCTTACTTCCTTCCACCCACAGGGGCCTCCACACTGTCTGCAAAACTCCAGGTACCTCCTCAGGGTTTCTGCACTTGGCTGTTTGCTCTTGTTGCCATATTCTCTGGCCAGGCATTTGTGTGGGTCTCTCTCTCCTCTCCCTCGACCTTTCCTGAGAAATCACCTTCTCAGTGAGGCTTGCTCTGTCCATCATCCTATGTTTGAAATTGCACCTCGACACAAGCACATTCACAGAACCCTCTCATTCTTTATTGCTTTACTTTTCTCTATTACTTATCACTTTCTAACTTTTCATATAATTGATGTATTTATATTTTTTTTGTCTCCTTAGGAGATCAGAATATACCACCCCAAAATATGCCTCTCTAGCATACAGATTATTTAAAGCTGATTATTTTGAGAAACAGCAGACACAAGAGGAGCTATAAAAACAGAGTAGAAGTTACCCTTTTATAAAGAAGATTTACATCTATAAAGGAAACCTCCATTTCTGAGGGTGTCTCTCTCTGTACCATGAAGAGAAGAGTGACTCTAAACCACTAGAGATTCTTATCAATGGAAAAGGCACCAACAAACCTGACTCTTGTTTACTGTGCTTTTCCTGGTTACCCCTCCATAATGGCTCCCCCAACTCCCTTATTTCTTCGTTCCAGCAGACAATGACATTTAATTCTGAATTCAAAGGTACCTCTGTGAGACTTGCTCATTTCTCTAGGAATTTCCCATGCATATACAAGATATACAAGTTAGCCAGGTGCAGTGGCTCACACTTGTAATCTCAACACTTTGGAAGGCCAAAGTGGGAGGATGCTTGAGCCCAGGAATTTGAGACCAGCCTGGGCAACATACTGAGCAATATATTACTATATGGGCAACATATTACTAAAAAAAAATAATAAAAAATTAGCCAGTCATGGTGGCATGTACCTATAGTTCCAGCTACTCAGAGGTCTGAGCTGGGAAGACCACTTGAGCCTGTGCATTTGAGGCTGCAGTGAACTATGGTCACACCAGTGTACTCCAGCCTGGGCAACAGAGTGAGACCCTATCTCAGAACAAAACAAAACAAGACAAAAAAAAACCCCCACAACCCCACCAGTTAATAAACTTACTTATTTTTTTCTCTTGTTAACCAAGAGTTTGCCCCAACTAGGAATATAAAGGGTAGAAATACAAATTATTTTTTTCCTCCCCTACATCTCTCACCACTATGTGGCAAATTCCATGAAGGCAAAGAAGTTTTGATTATTCTTAGTTCTTAGGCCAGTAGTGGACACTTAGTAAATATCGGTTAAATAAATGACTGTATTAGTTTGCTAAGAGCTGTCTTTAGAAAGTACCAAACACTAAATGGCTTCAATAAGAGAAATGTATTTTCTCACAGCTCTGGAAGCTAGAAGTCCAAGGCCAAGGTGTTGGCATGGTTGGTTCCTCCTGATGCCTCTCTACTCCTTGGCTTATAGATAGCCATTTTTTCCCGATGTCTTCACGTGGTTTTTCCTCTGTACATGTCTGGTCCAAATGTCCTCTTCAGGCCGGGCATGGTGACTCATACCTGTAATCCCAGCACTTTGGGGGGCCAAGGTGGGCAGATCACCTGAGGTCAGGAGTTTGAAACCAGGTTGGCCAAAATGGTGAAATCCCATCTCTACTAAAAATACAAAAATTAACCAGGCATGGTGACGGGTGCCTGTAATCCCAGCTACTTGGGAGGTTGAGACAGGAGAATCGTTCGAACCCGGGAGGCAGAGGTTGCAGTGAGCCGAGACAGCACCACTGCACTTCAGCCTGAGCAACAAGAGCTAAACTCCGTCTCAAAAAAAAAATAAATAAATAAAAATAAAATAACAGAAAAAACTCAAATATCCTCTTCTTATAAGGACACCAGTCATATTGGATTAGGGACTACCCTAATTATCTCATTTTAAATTAATTATCTCTTTAAAGATCCTATCTCCAAATACAGTCACATTCTGAGGTACTAGGGATTAGAATTTCAACATAAGAATTTTGAAGGTGTACAATTTAGCCCATAACAATAACCCTGCCTCAGTTTCTTCATCAGTAAAATGGGAATGATAGGAATAGTAACTACATCATAGGGTTGTTAGGAGAATTAATGTATGTAAAGTGCTTATCACAGAGCCTGCACAAAGCACTAAATAGATGTTTGCTATCATAATCTCTACCATTGCTGCTGGTTCCTCTTTTTTTTTTTTGAGGCAGAGTCTCACTCTGTTACCCAGGCTGGAGTGCAATGGCGTGATCTTGGCTCACTGCAACCTCCGCCTCCCGGGTTCAAGCAATTTTCCTACCTCACCCTCCTGAGTAGCTGGGATTACAGGCACCTGCCATTATGCCCAGCTAATTTTCGTATTTTTGTAGAGATGGGGTTTCACCATGTTGGCCAGGCTGGTCTTGAACTCCTGACCTCAGGTGATCTGCTCGCTTCGGCCTCCCAAAGTGCTGGGATTATAGGCGTGAGCCACCGCGCCTGGCCTGGTTCTTCTCTTGTTACTCAATGAGCACCAAACATTACCCCTCTTAAAGTTACAATAATATTATAATAGTACATTGAGAATATGCTGTGGTCTAGCAATGGAGACTTACGTAAACACTTGCCTCTTTATATACTTTAAAAAGGCCCTCAGTGAGTTAGGGTCTTGCATTTATTGCTACTGAACTCTCCAGGTATGTATGTTGATCATAGAATGTACTTTCCTTCATTATGCTTATTTTTATTTTAGATGCACACATGGTAATGTGGACAAAGGAACTAAGTTTCAGACACTCATGTGCTCAAAACTAACCACAAAGGGCAGACATAGATTAGCTAAATCCTCATGACTGACAGGGTTTCACATTCCATTGTCATTTGTTGTTGGATTTAGGTGATGACCTTCAAGTCTAAAAATTACACCATTCTTTACCAGTTTGAATATTGACACAACTGCAGACCATCGTAATCTTATTTCAGGATGTTAAAATTCCAGTATTCAGAGCATTTGAAGCTGTGCAAATGTCTTTCTGGGGCACATAAAAAAATCAAAGTATTATCATTGGTTTTATTCCCTCACTGCCTTGTAGCATATACAAACTGAATCTCAGAGATGCCGGTAAACTTATTTCCATTTCTGTATCAGTGAGGCCAAAAGAGAAAAAGAGTTATTACCTGGAAGTACACAGTGGAGAGCCAAACCTCAGACTTACACATCTATGAAAATTAAAGTGTCTCTTGACAAGATAGGTCAAATATCAATGATGTGTGGCTACTTAGTGGTCAATCTAATTCACTCGCTAATAAATATGAAGCACCCCATAGTCAGTTTTACAATAAATAGAGTCACAGCTGACTGTTTGTCTTTGATTAAATATCATCTTTGCTATTTAATTCAGTTATTTCAGAAAGAGTTTTGACATTTGACTCTAAATAACACACTTTATTTTGTTGTTTTTTGAAAAATAAAGGTCTCTCAATGTCTATCTCCTTCCATTTCAACCCTTTAATTTATAAAAATATGGTATTTCATAGATGTGACTTCTCTTGATCTTAGCAACAGTCATCTTATTAGTAATACTATGTGTTCTACATTGCTTACTCCTATGTTGACTGTGTTTTGTAAACAGAGAGCTATAATAGGTATTATGAGGAATATTAGAACAGTGCTGTCCAGTAGAATGTATTCGTGAGATAACCTTCTCTCTTCCCTCTGGAGGTATAATAACTGAGTCTGTTGAAATAAACTGACAGTAGATTGACAGGAGAAAAGGTATACAAGTTTATTACATGCACAGTGACATCACAGGAACGTGACTGTCCAACAATCCAATGAGATTCAGAAGCTCACTGCAAGCTCCGCCTCCCGGGTTCACGCCATTCTCCTGCCTCACCCTCCTGAGTAGCTGGGACTACAGGCGCCCACCACCACGCCCAGCTAATTTGTTGTATTTTGTTTAGTAGAGACGGTGTTTCACCATGTTAGCCAGGATGGTCTTGATCTCCTGACCTCGTGATCCGCCTGCCTCGGCCTCCCAAAGTGCTGGAATTACAGGCGTGAGCCACCGCGCCCGGCCGAAACTGAATTCTTAATTTTATTTAATGCTAATTTATCTTGTTTGTTTGTTTATTTATTTTGAGATGAAGTCTCCGTCTGTTGCCTGGGCTGGAGTACAGTGGCACAATCTTGGCCCACTGCAACCTCCGCCTCCGAGTTCAAGCGTTTCTCCTGCCTCAGTCTTCTTAGTACCTGGGATCACAGGTGCCTGCCACCATGCCTGGCTAATTTTTGTATCTTTAGAAGAGATGAGTTTTTGCCTGTTGACCAGGCTGCTCTTGAACTCCTGGCCTCAGGTGATTCTCCCACCTAGGCCTCTCTAAGTGCTGGGATTACGGGCGTTAGCTACCGTGCCTGGCCAGCTTACTTTATTTAGTGTTAATTATTTAAATTTTAAATATTTGAAATTAAATAGTTAATGGCTACTGTACTGGGCATTGCAGTTCTAGAACAAAAGTAGCCACTAGTTTTCTGCCAGAACTTAGAATCCAAATGGATTGTGTGCAGAAGTGGGTGGCCATCAAGGAGCATGGTTTGAGAAGAACTGCAAACTATTGAGTAAAATTTAAAATCATATTAAATACATATAAAAGTTGATATTATCTAATGGAGTGAATTGAGGGAGATGAGGTTAATTCGAGGAAAACTTGCAGAGAAAATGGGATTTCAGGAACTGCTATGATGGAGGAGGAGCAGACAGAAATGAAGAAGGGGCTAACGGGTGTGGAAGATATGAACCAATAAGGAACAGTCGATGAGAGAGAGGGAGGAAGTTCACACCCCTACTCATGGAAGCCTCTGAGGCACAAGCAAAGCAAATGTGGTTACTGACCCTGACGGAAGCCATTCTTGGATAGTGTGGACACTGTAAGGGAAAGGTGACTGGAGAAGAAGAAAATAAACCAGAGAGAAAAACATCATGTAAAAAGTAATGTTCAAGTGCTTTGACGTGCCACATCTTTCATTGTTTCCTCTATTTCCTAAAAATGGTTTCAAGTGATAATAGAAGATTAGCCTGTTTATATATAGAAATGTTTTATTTTAGGCCATATTATCTTCTGATATTTAGCTACTTATAGCTTTAAAATAAAACAAATCATTTGAAGTTGATAATCTTTAAGGATATAAGATTTTGTTTGAAAAGAACTTTTAACTTATTTTCTTATTTTCTTGCGGTCTTATAAATACTCAAAGGTGTCAACGTTTCCAATTGACTCTTGGATTCAAATAAAAATATATTGGAGGCTGGGCCCAGTGGCTCACACCTGTAATCTCAGCACTTTGGAAGGCCATGGCAGGTGGATCACTTGAGATCAGGAGTTCGAGACCAGCCTGACCAACATGGCGAAACCCCATCTCTACTAAAAATACAAAAATTAGCTGGGTGTGGTGGCAGGCACCTGTAATCTCAGCTACTCAGGAGGCTGAGGCAGCAGAATCGCTTGAACCCGGGAGGCAGAGGTTGCAGTGAGCAGGGATCACGCCATTGCACTCCAGCCTGGGCGACAGAGCGAGACTCCATCTCAAAATAAATGAATAAATAAAAATACAGTTTGGGCACGGTGGCTCACTCCTGTAATCCCAGCACTTTGAGAGGCAAAGGCAGGTGTAACATTTGAGGTCAGGAGTTCGAGATCAGACTGACCAACATGGTGAAACCCTATCTCTACTAAAAATACAAAAAAAAGTAGCTGGGCCTGGTGGCTAATGCCTGTAGTCCCAACTACTTGGGAGGCTGAGGCAAGAGAATCACTTGAACCCAGGAGGCAGAGGTTGCAGTGAGCCGAGATCGCGCCCCTGCACTCCAGCCTGGGCGGCAGAGCAAAACTCCTTATTTTTTATATATATGTGTGTGCGTATATATATATGTGTGTGTGTGTGTGTATATGTGTATATATATGTATGTGTATATATAGATGTGTATATGTGTGTGTGTATATATATGTGTGTGTATATATATGTATGTGTATATATAGATGTGTATATATGTGTGTGTGTATATATGTATGTGTATATATAGATGTGTATATATGTGTGTGTGTGTGTGTATATATATATATATATATATATATATATATATATGACCTCCCCAAATGAATATTTAGGAATATTGATCACTAACACCCAAAGTTCATCTGTTTCATGTGTTTCCTGTTAAGAACATTCTTTTTATTTTTATTTTATTTTAGTTTTTGTTCATTTTGCTTTTTTGTTAGTCAATAATCTTAAGTATGTGTAGAACACTGTAATGGGCACCTGGGAAGATAAAAAATATATAGAAGACATAGTCTATAATGAGATTTTAAAAACCATTTACTTATCTGCATATCTTTTTATTCTTGAATAAAATTTTACAAGACAGATATAGCCCTATGCTTATAACATTATAGTATGTTGGCACACACAAAAAAATTGAGCTAACAGGAAATGATTGAGTTTTCACAAACATCAATGTTTTACTGTGCACACGAAGACACTGAAAAAGAAATATCTGGCCGAGAGAGGTGAGAAAAATCAGTGTTTAACATTGCAAAGGATTTGCAAATGTGCAAAAGTTTAAATTTTTGCAAATTAAAAACATGAGAACACAACCTGCTTAAAGTTTTCCTTACAAAAATTCCCTCATTTGAAATTCCCTTTCTTCCTCTAAATTTTAGGCCAAAGGTAAAGTCATAATAGAAGCCTACAGAAACAAATGCAGATACATATCATTTAGGAATAAAAATATGGAGGGAAAAAAGTATAAAATGAAGCTTGAAGGCGGTTGGAATTTATTTTCCCCTCATCCCTTAAAATGTTGAAGACATTGCATTCTATTTCAATATAATGTATTTAGTGTATTAACATCTTCACCAATTACACTAAGCAATCTGACCTGATCTCTATTTAAGATAAATGCTTTTATGGTGATTTCCTAATGTCATTACTATTATATACAACACAAAAAACAAATGTGGTGGTTATTCTTGATTGGATCCTAGATTTAAAAAACAGAAAACAAAAAAACCCTCAACAGGGCATTTTAAAGACAATGGAGAAGATTTGAACATTGGCTAGATATTAGATACTTTTATTATATTAACGTAAAACTTCTTTGGTGTGATAATAGAAGTGTGATTATAAAAAAGAATGTCCTTTCTCTTAGAAGACACATGGTGAAGTACTTGGAGATGAAGTCTCCTGATGTCTGCAATATACTTTCAAGTGGCTCAGTTTTATTTATTTATTTACTCAAGACAGGGTCTCACTCTGTCACTCAGGCTGGAGTGCAGTGGCACAACCATGGCTCCCTGTAGCCTAGACCTCCCAAACTCGAGTGATCCTCCTGTCTCAGCCTCCTGAGTAGCTGGGACCACAGATGTGTGCCACCACACCCAGCTAATTTTTCAATTTTTTGTGGAGACAAGGTCTCACTATGTTGCCCAGGTTGGTCTCCAACTCCTAGGCTCAAGTAATCCTCCCACCTTGGGCCCCCACAGTGTTGAGATTATAGGCATGAGCCACTGCACCTGGCTAGGCTCAGCTTTAAAGAGGCACATTGCTGCGTAGGCAGATAGGAGGTAGACAGACAGATAGAAAGAGAGAGAAAGCAAATGTGGCAAATGCTGACAATTATTGTATGCAATTAGTGTATCCAAGCCATCCTGTCCTAACTCTTGCCATGGTTGGGACAAAAATGCAAATGAAGACTATTCAGCCACGTGCCGAAATACTTAAAGTTTTATAAGGCAAGTTAACAAAATAAAAAAAGATGTACTAACTGTTACTTTGACCACATATCTTCATAAGAACTTAGAAGCCAAGATCATATTTAAAATTTGCAAACTCCTATAAGATTTATGCTAGCACACAGCAATGCAAGGAGAGCCAGCCTCCAGTCATCTGGCCAGGAGCTGGGTTTCCCTTCTCCTCCTAGCCCTCAGTCCATCCTGCACATGTGTGTGGACACCCCAGTTCATGTGTTCAAGCACCATCCATACTACAGTTCCCCACTCCCACTCCCACTCCCACTCCCACAGTTGGTCCTTGGCCACCTTTTGGTCTAGGAGCGTGCATAGTGAATATGGTCTAAGCTCAGGTAAGCAGACTCCAAAAAGATGAAAGTAGCAGGGATTCTGTACTCTAGGATATCTGAATCATGAAATAAAAATAACAAGGAGAGGTGGGAGATAGGCCCCAGATGGACATGCCTGTCAGCCAGAATATTCCCCAGCCTTTGGGGATGGGCAAGGCTGAGGACAAGCAAAGGAGATCTGTAAAGTGTGGGGCAGTACTGGATTTAGGTGAAGTGATATGGATTTTTGTTGAACGTATTCTTTCAATTTTTTTCCAGGTTTACTGAGGTATAATTGACAAATAAAAATTATATATATTTAAGCATACAGTGTAATATTTTGATATGTGTATATATTGTAAATGCATACCACAATCAAGCTAATCACCTCACATCGTGTGTGTGTGTGTGTGTGGTGAGAACACTTAAGATCTACTCTTGAGGGCGTGGTGGCTCACGCCTGTAATTCTAGCACTTTGGGAGGCCAAGGCAGGTGAGTCCCTCGAGCCCAGGAGTTCCAAACCAGCTGGGCAACATGGTGAAATCCTCTCTCTAAAATTAGCCACGTGGCATGTCTGTAGTCCTAGCTACTCAGGAGGCTGAGGTAGGAAGATCGCTTGGGCAGGGGTGGTCATAGCTGCAGCGAGCTGTGATGGCACAACAGCGCTATAGCCTGGGCGACAGAGCAGGACCCTGTCTAAAAAAAAAGCATACAATGCAATATTATTTGCCATAGTCATCACGCTGTACATTAGACCTCCAGAACTTATTCATCTTAGAGCTGAAACTCTGTACTCTTTCACCAGCATCTCCCCATTTCCCCATCCCTCAGTGCCTGGCAACCACCATTCTGCTCTGCTTTTGTAAGTTTGACATTTTTAGATTCCATATATAAGTGAGATTATGCAGTATTTATTTTTCTTTCTCTGCCTGGTTTATTTCACTTAACATAATATCCTCCACATTCACCCATGTTGTCCTAAATGACAAGATTTCCTTCCTTTTTAAGGCTGAATCATATTTCATTGTATTATACACACACACACACACACACACACACACACACATATATACCACATTTTCTTCATTCATTCACAGATGGATGCTTAGCTTGATTTCAAATCTTGGTTATTGTAAATAATGCTGCAATAAACATAAAAGTGCAGATATCTCTTCAACACACTGATTTCATTTCCTCTGGATATATACCCAGAAGTGAGATTGCTAGCTCATATGGTAATTCTATTTTAAATTTTTTGAGGAACTTCTATACTATTTTCTATAATAGCTATACCAGTTTACATTTCCACTACCTGTATACAAGTATTCCCTTTTCTTCACATCCTTGCCAACACTTGTTATTTGATAACAGCCATTCTAACAGGTGTGAGGTAATATCTCATCGCGGTTTCGATTTGCATTCTCCTGATAATTAGTGATGATGAGCAGTTTTTCATATTCCCCTTGGCTATTTGTATGTCTTCTTTTGAGAAATCCCTATTCAGGTCTTTTGCCCATTTTTTAAACTAGTCATTTGTTTTCTTGCTTGTGGAGTTGTTTGAATGCCTTATATATTTTGGATATTAACCCATTATCAGATATATGGTTTGCAAATATTTTATCCTATTTCATAGGTTGTCTCTACTTTCTGTTGATTGCTTCCTTTGCTGTGCAGAAGCTTCCAAGTTTGATGCAATTTCATTTACCTAAAAATAGGTAAATTTACCTACTTTTGTTGTCTAGGATTTTGAGGTCAGATCCATATGGTTTTGTTCATATCATTATCCAAACCAATATTCATATGCTTTTGTTCATATCATTGTCCAAACCAATGTCAGCTTTCCACTCATGTTTTCTTCTAGTGGTTTTACAGTTTCAGGTCTTATGTTTAACTTTTTAATATATTTTGAGTTAATTTTTGCATGTGGTGTGAGATAAGGGTCCAATTTTATTTTTCTGCATGTAGATATTCAGTTTTCCCATGACCATTTATTGAAGATGCTCTCTTTTCCCCATTGTGTGTTCTTGGCACCTTTGTCAAAGATCAATTGACCACAAATATATGGATTTATTTCTGGGCTTTTTATTCTGTTTCATTGGTATAGATGTCTGTTTTTATTCCAGTGCCATACTATTTTGATTACTATAGCTTTGTAGTCTATTTTGAAATCAGGTAGTGTAATGTCTCTTGCTTCATTATTCTTCCTCAAAATTCCTTTGACTACGAATTTTAGGATTGCTTTTTATATTTCTTTGGAAAATGCTATTAGAATTTTTATAGAGATTAGATTGAATCTGTCTTATTTTAGGTAGAATGGACTTTTTAACAATATTAATTTTGCAATCTATGATCATGGAATAGCCTTTCATTTATTTATGTCTTCTTCATTTTCATACATATTTTCTAGTTTTCAGTGTACTCTCTTTCATTTTGGTTAAATTTATTTCTAAATGGTTTTGTTTGGTTGGTTGGTTGGATTTTGATTTGAGACAGAGTCTTGTTCTGTCACCCAGGCTAGAGTGTAGTGGTGTGATCATAGCTCACTGCAGCGTTGAACTCCTGGGCTCAAGCAATCTTTTTGCCTCAGCCTCCCAATTAGCTGGGACTATAGGCAGGGTCTTGCTCTGTTGCCCAGGCTAGAGTGTAGTGGCACAAACATGGCTTGCTGCAGCCTGAAACTCCCAGGTTCAAGCAATCTTCCCTCCTCAGCTTCCTGAGTAGATGGGACTACAGGTGTGCACCACCATGCCCAGCAAATTTATTTTTATTTTTTGTAGAAATGAGGGTTTTACTATGTTGCCCAGGCCGGTCTTGAACTCCCAGGCTCAAGCAATCCTCCCACCTCAGCCTTCCAAAGTGCTGGGATTATAGACTTGGGGATTCTTAATTTCTTTTTTGAATAGCTCTGGTTAGTGTACAGAAATGCAACTACTTTCTGTATGTTGATTTTGTATCCTGTAACTTTACTGATTTTGTTTATTCTAACAGGTTTTTTGATGGAGGAGTTTTCAGGGCTTTTTCTGTATATATTATCAGGTTGTCTGCAAACAAAGACCATTTTGTTCTTTATTTCCAATTTGGTTGTCTTTTTTTTTTTAATTGAATAGAAGTTCTGAAAGTGAATATCCTTGTCTTCTTCCTGATCATAAAGAAAAGCTTCTAGATTTTTAACACTGGGTACAATATTAGCTGTGTGCTTGTCATATATGGTCTTTGTTATGTTGAGGTATGTTCCTGCTACACCTAATTTGTTGATTTTTGTAATTTTTAAAAATTTTTATATAGAGACGGGGTTTCCCCATGTTGCCCAGGTTGGTCACGGACTCCCAGGCTCAAGTGATCCACCCACCTTGGCCTCCCAAAGTGGTGGGACTATAGGTGTGAGCCACCGCGCCCAGCCCCATAATTTGCTGAGACACCTTTATCACGAAAAGATGTTGAGTGCTCTCCAGTGGTTTTTCTCTACTGAGATGATAATAGGATTTTTATGCTTCATTCTGTTAACATGGCATATCACATTTATTGATTTGTATCTTTGCATCCCAGGGATAAATCTCACTTGATTATGGTGTATGATCCTTTTTAATGTGCTGTTGGATTTGTTTTGCTAGTATTTTGTTGAGACTGTTTATCAGGGTTATTGATGTGTAATTTTCTTTTCTTGTATCTTTTCCTAGCTTTGGTATCAGGGTAATTCTGGCCTCATGACTTGACAGAAGTACTTCCTCATTTTCGATTTTTTGGAAAAGTTTGATAAAGAATGGTGGTAACTGTTCTTTAAATGCTCGGTAGGGCCAGGCATAGTGGCTCACACCTGTAATTTCAGCTCTTGGGGAGGCCAAGGCAGGAGGATGGCTTGAGGCCAGGAGTTTCAACCCAGCCTGGGCAACATAGTAAGACGCTGTCTCTATAAAAAATACATATATATATATACTTTAATTAATTAATTAATTTTATTTATTTTTGAGATAGAGTCACTCTCTGTCACCCAGGCTGGAGTGCAGTGATGCGATCTCGGCTCACTGCAAGCTCCGCCTCCTGGGTTCAGGCCATTCTCCTCCCTCAGCCTCCCGAGTAGCTGGGACTACACGTGCCCACCACCATGCCCGGCTAATTTTTTTTTTTTTTTTTTTTTTAGTAGAGACGGGTTTTCACTGTGTTAGCCAGGATGGTTTCGATCTCTTGACTTCGGGATTTGCCCGCCTCGGCCTCCCAAAGTGCTGGGATTACAGGTGTGAGCCACCGTGCCCAGCCAAAAAATTAAAAAAATTGTTAAATACTTGATAGAATTAATCAGTGAAGCTATCAGGACCTGAGTTTTTCTTTGTTGTGAGGGTTATTGATTACTGATTCAATCTCCTTTCTCGTTACTGGTCTGTTCAGATTTTTACTTTTTCATGATTTAGTCTTGGTAGGTTGTATGTTTCTAGGAATTTATTCAGTTCTCCTAGGCTATCCAATTTGTTCAAATATAATTGTTCAGAGTAGTTGCTTATGATACTTTGTTTTTCAGGGGTATCAGTTGCAATATTTTCTTTTATTTTTAATTTATTTGAGTCTTCTCTGTTTTTAACTAGTCTAGTGAAAGGTTTATTTATTTTATCTTCAAAGAAAATCAACTCTTAGTTATGTTTATCTTTTCTATTGTTTTCTAGTTTCTCATTTATTTCTGCTCTAATCTTTATTATTTCCTCCTTTCTGCTAACTTTGGTCTTAGTTTGTTCTTTTTTTAGTTTCTCTTGAGGTGTAAAGTTAGGTTGTTAATCTTAATGTAAGCATTAATTGTTATATACTTCCTTCTTCAAAATACTTTTGTTGCATTCTTCGTATACAACTTTTGGTATGTTTTGTTTCTTTCATTTTTGTTTGCCTCAAGATCTGTTTGTTGTTGTTATTGTTTTGTTGTTGTTGTTGTTTGAGACAGGGTCTCACTCTATCACTCAGGCTGGAGATTAGTGCAGCCTTGACCTTCTGGGCTCAAGTGATCCTCCCACCTCAGCTTCCCTAGTAGCTGGAACTATAGGTGCACACCCTGCAACACCCAGCTCATTTCTTTCTAATTTTTTGTAGAGATCGAGTCTCAGTATGTTGCCAGGCTGGTCTGGAACTCCTGGGCGCAAGTGATCCTTCCACCTTGGCCTCCCAAAGTGCTGGGATTACAGGAGTGAGCCATCGAGCCTGGCCTCAAGATAAATATTTTAATTTCTTCTTTTACTCACTGGATGTTCAAGAGTGTGTAGTTTAATTTCCATATATTTGTAAATTTTCAAATTTTCCTCCTGTTAGTGATTTCTGGTTTTATACCATTGTGGTCAGAAATGATACTTAATGTGATTTCAGTCTTCTTAAAATTTGTTAAGATTTATTTTGTGGCCTAACATATGATCTATCTTGGAGAATATTTCATGTGTGCTTCAAAAGAATGTATATTCTGCTGCTGTTGGGTAGAACATTCTGTATATGTCTTTTAGGTCCATTTCGTCTATGTTGTTGTTCAAGTCTGCTGTTTCTTTACTGAGTTTCAGTCTGGATGATCTACCCATTGTTAAAAGTGGGGTATTAAAGTCCTCTACTGTTATTGTATTTCTGTCTATTTCTCCCTTCCATTCTGTTAATATTTGCTTTCTATATTTAGGTGCTCCAATATTGAGTGTATACACCTTTTAATTATTTTGTCTTCTTGATGAATTGACCACTTTATCATCATATCATAACCGTCTTTCTCTGTTGTAATAGTTTTTGACTTAAAATCTATTTTGTTTAATATAAGCATAACAACCCTGCTATCTTTTGGTTACCATTTATATAGAATACCTTTTTCCATCCTTTCACTTTCACCCTATGTGTGTCCTTAAAGTTAAAGTGAGTCTGTTGTAGGCATTATATCATTGAGTCTTGGTTTTTTATGCATTCATCCACCCTCTCCGTCTTTTGCTTGAAGAATTTACTGCATTTACATTTAAAATAATTATTAATAGGTAAGGGCCTACTACCACTTTGTTAATTGATTTCTGCCATTTTGTTAATTGTTTTATAGTTCTTTTGTTCCTTTCTTCCTTTTGTGCTATCTTCCTTTGTGATTTTTTTTGAGTTTTTGCTGGAGTCCTTGGCTGGACTGACCTGGTGCTTGGAGCTTGAGTCCTCTGAAGCAGGACTGGAGCTTGAGTCCTCTGAAGCAGGACTGGAGCTTGAATCCATGTGGTTGGTCAGTGTGGAGCTTGGCACTACTGGTGCTAGTCTGGAGCCTGGGGCCATGGGGGCTGGCCTGGCACTGGGGCAGCTTGAAACCTGGGTACACAGGGGCAGGCCTGAAGCCTGGGTTTGAGGGGCCAAGCATGGGACCAGGGGACACAGGGGCTGGGCTGGACACTCAGGCTATGGCAGCCAGCATGGTGCATGGGGCCATGAGAGCCTAGAGCCTCGGTTCAAGGACAAAGCTGGTGCTAGGACAGGCTTATACCCTGGGTCCATGGCGAGGGGGCAGTCACTTAGTGACAGGGTTCATGAGGGCAGGCCTGGTGCTGGGGTCAATGGCAAAGCTGAGCGCTCACTTCACTCTCCTTCCCCCACGCAGAAGCTATCTCCCTTCACTCAATGCTGCATGGGCTTGGGGAAGGGGTAATGTGAGAAACTGTTTTTCCTACTCTCTTCAGAGCATGTTTTCTTATTTCTGTGCTCTGCTCTGGTACTGTGGTCTCTCACCTTCATTCCTTAGCTCTTGTGAAGGTGTTTCTGAGCATGAATAGTTGTTTGAATTTACCTTTCTATGAGGGTCGAGCATTGGAAACTCCTATTCCATCGTCTTGCTGATGTTACTCTGGAACCTGTCTATTCTTTCCATTTTTAACCTTAACATTTTGGGATATTTTTTCTAGTCCTTTTTCTACCTTTCTAAGAACCCATTTTGCATTACTTAAAATTAAAAAAATTTGTATTATGTTTTTTTCACTTAGTTTAACAATAATCACTTATCACATGATCAAAATCTCTTTGCAAGTGTTATTTTTCATATTCATAATATCTACTGCTGTGAGAGTACCAGTATATTGTTTTTAATTTCTACCAAGATATTGTTTCTAGTTTTTTGCTTCAATTATTAATGTCATAATAAATATGTTTGTGTTGTTTACTTCCAAAAATCGAGCCTTTCACATGCAAGCATGTCAAGGCTCTTGACATATAATGACAAAGCGCTTTCTAGAAATCTGTTTATGATATTTACATAATGTTTAAAAGCATCTGTTTCAGAAAGTATTATGGCAATCACTGTGGATGGTCTTAACAACCATCTTAACTACTCAGTGGTATGCTGGCTCCTCCTCCTCTCCCTCCCAAAATCCTTGCTTTGTAGCTTTTGCCAATATCTGCAGTATAAAAGCTCCCACTATGGCTGATTTCAAACTACTAAAGTGGACACCACTAAACATGGATTTGAGGACAGAGACTAACATTTGGCTTTTGAGAGCTGATAGAAGCTGGCTGTAGCAGGCCACTGAACTTCTTTTTCTAAAAACCCACATATCATATCTCACACTCTATTGAAGCTACAGTGCCACTAATCATTTCCATGTAGGTGAGACTTCGGCAGAGAACCGTTACATGCCATCTACTTGACAGCACAGATGGTGGCAGAACAGGGTGGTTCTGCAGCCAGTGATTTCCTGATTTGGCATCTTACTATACCTGTATTGAGGACAACAGGAGTGGTAAAATTGTTTCTGCAGTCAGCAGTACCAACAGTAGCTTCCTGATTTAACATTTGTGGAGGCTGCAGCAGTGGCTTTCCCGTTCAGGCATAGGGAGCTTCTGGGGCCTGGATTTTGTTCCTGCCTGCTCAGCCTAAGGACCAGTGACTACTTTACAGGCTTTCCTAGAACCCAATCCCCTATGTTAAATTCTTTCATATAGAGTGAATTCTATTGTGTGCAATTGAATCCTGTTCAATACAAGTCCCAGTCTATGCATGTTTTACCACTTCCAGATGTCCAAAATTGCACTCAGGTTAAAATAGCCTAGAAAAACTTTCTGTAGGAGAAAACTTATAATTTCTATACAATAACTTGAATTTTTAATTTCAATTAAAAATTAATTGGTCCCAAGGCCCTAGGTACCAGACTAGCACCAGTGGTGCCAAGCTCCACACTGCCCAACTACATGGATTCAAGCTCCAGGCCTGCTTCAGAGGACTCAAGCTCCAAGCACCAGGCCAGTCCAGCCAAGGACTCCAGCAAAAACTCAAAACATCACAAAGGAAGATAGCACAAGAGGAAGAAAGGATCAAAGGAACTATAAAACAATTAAAATGGCAGAAATCGATTAGCAAAGTGGTAGTAGGCCCTTACCTATCAATAATTATTTTATTTTTGTAGAGACAGGGTCTCTTTATTAGTCTGTTCTCATCCGAGACTGGGTAATTTATAAAGGAAAGAGATTTAATGGACTCACAGTTCCACATGGCTGGGGATGTCTCACAATCAGGGTGGAAAATGAAGAAAGAGCAAAGGGACTTCTTACATGGCAGAGGGCAAGAGAGAGCTTGTGCAGGGGAACTCCCATTTATAATACCATCAGATCTCATGAGACTTATATTCACTACAACAAGAATAGCGCCGAAAAGACCTGCCCCGTCATTCAATTACTTCCCACTGGGACCCTCCTATGACATGTGGGAATTATAGTAGCTACAATTCAAGATGAGATTTGGGTAGGATCACAGCCAGACCATATCGGGCTCCTTGTCTTATCCAGGCTGGTCTTGAACTCCTGGCCTCAAGTTATCCTCCCACCTGGGCCTCCCAAAGTGCTGGGATCACAGGCATAAGCCACCATGCCCAGCCACAACTTGAATTTTTTAAAGTAGTATTATATTGAATAATAATACTTAAGATTTTTGCTTTCTTTTTAAAGAATACCATGAAATATAGATAGTAATAAATATGAATTTTTAATGTACAAAAGTCTTCAGAGATAAGAGTCCAACATATTTCAAAGTGTATTCTTTAAATTGTCTAATTTAGAATTACTGAGGCTTTTGTCCAATGAATCCAAATCTCTAGAGGTGGAGTCCAGGAATATCAATTCTTATAACACTCAGAGATGTGCATCTGAAAGTTTGAGACCCATTAATCTAGTCTAATTTTTATCCTAGTCAGAAAATGTATCAGCAACATCTTCCAACAGATATCCCAAGCGAACCATCCCAACCCAGCATCCCGGAGCAAGTCAATCTCTACTTAAACACTTCAGTAAGGCAGATCATGAAAGAATACTCATTCTATTTTCAGATGACTCTAAATTGTAGAAAGTTCTTTCTTAATATCCTGTATCTCCAAACAGAATATTGGAGCCCTGAGTCCCTGGCCAAATGCCATCTCTCATACTTTTTCACACAATACCCCTCCAACCTCTGTCAGTGCCTTCACCATCTGAAAGACCAAGAACTACAAGCCTTGGGAACCCACCTTCCTCCTCATCAGGCCTAAGCCTGAGAAGGAATGGCTGCTGGCCTCAGCCGCTGCCTCTGGTTCTGCTTTAGAGAAGCTGATATTTCTACAGCCTATGTTCAGGCTGACTTTGGAGACCAAAAATTTTATTCCAGGAGATTTTTGTTAATCTAAGCAGCTAGCAAGAATAACTCCTAGCCTGGGCAACATGGTGAAACCCCATCTCTACAAAAAAATACAAAAATTAGCCAGGCATGGAGGTGTGTGCCTGTATTCCCAGCTAGTTGGGAGGCTGAGGCGGAAGGATTGCTTAAGCCAGGGAAGTGGAGGCTGCAGTGAACTGAGGTCACACCACTGCACTCCAGCCTGGGTGACAGCAAGACTTTATCTCAAAAAAAAAAAAGCAAGAATAGCTTGTAATCCCAGCACTTTTGGAGGCTAAGGCAGGAGGGTCGCTTGAGACCAAGCTGGGCAACAAAGCGAAACCCTATCTCAACAAAAAATAAAAATAAAAAATTAGCAGGGCATACTGGCATGTACCTGTAGTCCCAGCTACTTGGGAGGCTGAGGCAGGAGGATTGCTGAGCCCAGGAGTTTGAGGGTGCAGTGTGCCATGATTTCATTCCAGCCTGTGTGACAGGGCAAGACCCTGTCTCAAAAAACAAAACGAAACAAAAACAAAACACAGACACACACACACACACACACACACACGTAAGTGCTCCCTTATCAAACTAGGCTAATAGACCTCTCTAGGTGAGAAGCTGAACATTTAACACAGAGGCAGAAACCACAGGCCCACTTTTTTTGAGAGCTTAAACGGGGAAGGGTCTGCCATAAAATCATTTCGTTCCAGCCATATCCTCAGTTTTGGGGAAAAATGGAAGAGGAGTGTAATTCTGAGTGTTCTGAGGTAGTTCTAGATGCAGTTACTTCTGCTACTGTAATAAATAAATCCCCAAATTTCAGTGACTTAACATAGTAACTCTTACCTTCATGGAGGGCAATGGCTGTCGGGGTGGGGCATAGTCACTCTGGAACTCAGGCTAACGGAGGCCCCACTCTCTGAAAACACACTGCTTCCAAGGTCACCATGAATATTAGCATTCAGCTAGCAGACAGAATGAGCCAGTGGTAGACAATTTTTAGGTTCATCCTCGAACATGCAGTAAACTCATGCATCACTTAACGATGGGGATATGTTCTGAGAAATCACCTTAGGTGACTGCATCATTGTGCTTACACAAACCTAGGTGGCACAGCCTACTACACACCTAGGCTAGATGGTATGGCCTGCTTCTCCTAGGCTGCAAAACTGTACGGCATTTGACTGTACTGTATAGGCATTGTAACACAGTGGTAAGCATTTGTGTATCTAAACATAGAAAAGGTACAGTAAAAATATAGTATTATCATCTGATGAAACCACTGTTGTATATGCATCCCCCCACTGACTGAAACATCGTTATGCAGTGCATGATGGGACATCACTTTTGCCTCTGTACAATTCACGGAACTCAGGCATGTGACCACACCTGGCTTCTAGAAGAGCTGGGAAATGCAGTCTGTTTGCCAAGGAGGAAAGGAAAATAATGTGACTCAACCTATCCAAGCTTCCATCTACTATCAGACAGGCATCTGCAGGTTGTGTGAGTAATTATGGTGCCAGCCAGTCAGTAGACAAAAGCAAGAGGCCTCTAGCGTCTTTATTTCCTGGGGTGCTCTATGAAACTCTATTCTGCCAAATGTGCCCATGGATCTCTTAGACCCTTCCTTTGGTCTTCAACCTCCATAAATTCCTGAGACAAACTGAACACTTTTTTGAGGAATTGGTATTGCTACCAATCCCTTTCAGAAGTACTTCATGACATCAATTGTTATTGTTAGACCCTGCGTTTAAGCCAGTTTTATGGTATTTGCTGTGTACGTGTCTGGGACTGTCAGATACACATCTTCCTGAATCCCAAGACACGAGGGCGGAGTCCCTTACTGTCTTCGTAAGGGAAGCCTTAGTGAAATCAGGTGTCTGATTCTCTCTGTCTAGGAAAGCCCTGGGGTAAGGTACCAGACCTTCTGCATTTCCTCAGCGCTTATCTCAGCACTGTCACTTAGCAGGCACCCAATATAAGTATGTTATGTTGAATTCTATTAAATTGCTTCGAGGTTTAACAAGAGTCATTTAATTCTGTAACTCTCTCCAAGTGAGACAGGTTCTCGCTCTGTCACCAACGCTGAAGTATAGTGGCGCAATCACAGCTCACAGCAGCCTCAACCTCCCAGGCCCAAGCGATCCTCCCATCTCCACCTCCTGAGTACCTGGGACTACAGGTGTGTCACCCCACCTGGCTAGTTTTAAAATGTTTTGTAGGGGCTGGGTCTTGCTATGTTTCTCAGGCTGGTTTCAAACTCCTGGCCTCAAGCTGTCCTCCCACCTTAGCCTCCCAAAGTGCTGGGATTACAGGTATGAGCCACCATGCTTAGCCTCTCTCCAATTTTTTAATTGCAATTTTTATTGAGATAGTTGTAGGTTCACATGCAGAAATAATGCAGAAAATCCCTTGTGTATTTGCTTTGTTTCCTCCAATGGTAACATTTTGCAAAACTATAGTATACAGACAATCGGGATACTGACATAGATACAATCCACCAGTCTTATTCATATTCCCTTAGTTTTACTTGTACATGTGTGTGTGAAAGTGCTCTGCAATTTTATCACCTGTGTAGGTTTGCACATCCACCACCATAACCAAGATGTGAAACAGTTTCAATGCCATAAGGATCTCTAGCATTGTCCTTTTTTTTTCTTTTTCTTTCTTTTTATTTTTATTTTTTTGAGATGGAGTCTCGCTCTATTGCCCAGGCTGGAGTGCAGTGGCACGATCTCAGCTCACTACAACCTCCGCCTCCCAGGTTCAAGCAATTTTCCTGCCTCAGCCTCCTGAGCAGCTGGGACTACAGGCGTCTGCCACCAAGCTAATTTTTTTTTTTTTTTTGTATTTTTAGTAGAGACCGAGTTTCACCATGTTGGTCAGGCTGGTCTCGAACTCCAGGCCTCAAATGATCTGCCCACCTTGGCCTCCCAAAGTGCTGGGATTACAGGCATGAGCCATCTTGCCCGGCCCATTGCCCTTTTCTAACCAAACTCACCTCCTTCCCACCCTTTCACCGAATCCTTAGCTCCTGGCAAACACTAATTTGCCCACCATCTGTAACATGTTACCTTTTAAAAATGTTGTATAAATAGAATTATACAGTATGTAACCTTTTGGAATTTTTTTTTTACTCAGTAATTCCCTGGCGAGTCAACCAAGTTGTTCTGTGTACTAATAGTTGGCTCTTTTTTTTCTATTGCTGAGTATGCTATGCTATGTATGAACCACAGTTGGTTTAACCACTCATCTGTTGAAAGACATCTGAGCTGATTATAGTTTTGAACTATTACAAATAAAGTTACATATTCATGTACAGGTTTCTTCTATTTTTTATAGTTCTAGTTTTTAGGGAAATATTGTGACTGAAACTATCCATCAACCCTCATAGTCTGAAAAGTCCTGGTGCCCTCAGTAATAGCTACCTCTCCTTCCCTTTGCCACCGCCCCGCCTCCTTTTTTTTTGGCAGCACCCTCACTCCACCCCAGCATAGAGTTTAACCTCTCTGGCTTTATCTTCTTCATATGTCTTTTGTTGTGAAACGTTTATTTAGTAGTCCAGTTTTACTTTGTACCTAATAGACTTCGATTTGAACTTTATATCTCCTTTCTCTTGCTCACTGCTTTTTTTCTGGATCCTGAAACTTTTTTGCCCCACCCACTCTCACACTGAGCTCCCTGTGGGCCCCCGAGGTCCTCACTCTGGGCTAGGCCTCACCAAGGGAAAGAAGGTCAGATACATTCTTGCATTTACCTCATTATTACCAGGCAGAAACTCCTACTTTAGCCTGTTCATGGACACTCAGGAGACACCACTTTGCATAATCCACTAGGTCAAGATTTATTCAGTTTACCAATATTATTTTGTACCTGTACTTATGGAATATCATAGTTTACTTTGGAAGTAGAGCTGAATTCTGCATGTGCACAAAAAGACCATGCTAGAGCAAATATTACCTGTCTTAGTTCATTGGGGCTACTGTGGCAAAATACCATAAACTGAATAGCTTATAAACAACTGAAATTTACTTCTCATAGTTCTAGAGGTTGGGAAGCCCAAGATTAAATTGCCAGCAGATTTGATGTCTAGTGAGGCCTTATTTCCTGGTTCCATAGATTGTGTCTTCTTGGCTTATCTTCAAATGGTGGAAGAGCAAAGGAGCTCTTTGGGGTGTCTTTTGTCAGGGCACTAATCTCATTCATGAAGACCTTGCTCTCATGACTTAATCATCTCCCAAGAGGGCCCAGTTCCTAAAACCATTACACTGGGGGTCAGGTTTCAACATATGAATCTGCGGGGGGGCCGGGGGCAGGTAGGGAGGGAGACACAAACTTTCACACCATAGCAATACCTAAAGTATATAATACCAATAAAGGCTGGGCTCAGTGGCTCACACCTGTAATCCCAGCATTTTGGGAGGCCAAGGTAGGGGACTTGCTTGAGCCCAGGAGTTTGCAACCAGCCTGGGCCATCACATGGCAAAACTCTCTCTACTAAAAATACAAAAAAATTAAGCCAGGTGTTAGTTGTGGCATGCACCTGTATTCCCAGCTACTTGGGAGGCTGAGATGGGAGGATCACCTGAGCCTGTTCGTCAGAGGCTGCAGTGATCCATCATGGTGCCACTGCACACCAGCCTGAGCAACAGAGTGAGACCCCAACTCCAAAAAAAAATTTTTTCTAGTACTAATGTAAAGGAAGGCTCTAGGGATGTTCCATCGTCTCTATTCTTGTTTTTATACAGGATATAATTCACTTAGTTGCCTATATGAAAACCTAGAAGGTAAGGTTACTGAGGGACACCCTGATAGGACAAGATTGTTCTTACCACCAAAATAACGCAGGGATCTGATATCCAAGCTATGGTAAGAGCCCTGCTCATGTGTCTGCCCGCCTAGTGCATACCTCCAGTTGTTATTGCTGGCCTTCATGTATATATGCTTGTTGGTAGAAGAGCTAAGGTAAGACTGGCTTGTCTGTCATAATATAAAAGAGTCTTGGAAAACATTCAGGGTTCAGGGTCTAAAACCCCTCCTGGCCTTTGGAACACCAAGCTCTGTGCCAAAGGGTGGAAGGCTGCCCTGCCGCACCACAAATCTAAGCCCAGAGCATAAAACCCCTCGTGGCTTGGATGGAATCCAGGGCTCACGACATAAAGGCCCTTGTGGCCTCTGGAATGTGCACAGACTTGCTGGTTGCTGTCCCAGGCTCATAAACATGTTCTCCACTGTTTCAAGCAGCAGAGCATATTCTATATGCGTCAAAGAAAACGCTAAACCATCGCAGCTACACTTGATGCACTACTACCTTTCTACCCCCACATCCTCACGTCCTCACCACCTGCTTCTTTGTTTGATCACCAATAAATAGTGTGGGCTCCCAGAGCTCGGGGCCTTCACAGCCTCCATACCAGCGTTGGTCCCCTGGACCCACCTTATGTACTCTTAACCTGTCTTTTCTCATTCCTTTGACTCTGCCAGACTTCGAAGCCCCCATGGCCTGGTGTTGGGTCTGATCACCCCAACATATGCTAACTTTAGCTTACCTAAGAAATATTATAATTGTTCCAGATGGCCCCTGCATTACACAAGGAGGTAGGGCAAGAAAGAATAGTGCATACCTACTTTCCCTAAGCTACCTCCAATGATTCACTCAACACCCAGCAGTAGAATTCTCTCCTTCAGGATAGATGTGAAGGCTGGATGCAGTGGTGATAACCCAGCTGGCTCCAGCTTCAGTTGCTTGTTCAAGGGGAAAGACCAAGGCATGAAGGTGGCCTCACAGTATCAGATTACCAAGCAGGACGTTCATCCCAGCACCCCAGCCTGTGGCCAGGGCCATGTCCTTCTGCTGATCAAGTGAGAGATGGATATAATATTCTAAAGATCTGAAGTCAGAGATGCTGAAATTTAAGAATAAAAAATGTGAAAGTATAGAATAGGAGTCTTGTGGCTTGAGAGCAATTCACATGAAAAAGATCTAGGGCTTTTTGTTAACAAAAAGTCCAATATGAACAAATAAAAATTTAAAATTATAGTAGTTCTGAATAGAAATGAATTCTCTTGGTCCAGGATGGAAGGCTTCAGCTCAGTCTTGAAGGAAAAATAACGTAAGACTTAAATATCTAGACAAAGAGGAACAGAGAGAGCACTCCCAGTGGAGGGAATGACATGACTAAGCTGTGGTGGGATGCCTCTGACATAGACAGCAAAACATAAGAGATCCGCTTGACCAGTTAGGGAAATATCTTCTGGCTATTACCTCCCTCTGTAACAGATAAGAAAATGAAAATAAACTATTCTCACTGCTATGGTCTGAATGTTTGAATATCCCCCTGTTCCATGCCTCCTCCCCCAAATTCATATGTTGAAACTTTATCCATAATGGGATAATATTAAGGGTGGAGTCTTTGGGAGGTGATTAGGTCATGAGGGCTCCACCCCCATAAATGGGTTTACTGCCCTTCTAAAAGGGGCACGAAGCTGGGCGTGGTGGCTCACACCTGTAATCCTAGCACTATATATAGTGCTAGGATATATATATATATAAAATATATATGTATTTTAAACAAAACAAAAAGAGGCATGAGGGAGCTTGTTCCCTATCTTCTACTATGTAAGGACACATAGGAGGCACCATCTGTGAGGAAGGGGTCCTCACCAGACACTCAATCTTTTGACACCTTGGTCTTGAACTTCCCAGCCTCCAGAACTGTGAGTAGTAAATTTCTATTGTTTATAAATTACCCATTATAAGCTATTTTGTTTAAAAAAGCCCAAATAGATTGAGACATTCAGTACTGAAGGGTCCCTAAACTTGTAGAAATTATTTCCCAATAGTTTCTCTGCATTTTAAAAAATAATGAAATTCTTACAAAAGAGATCCAAGTTGCTTATTTTAGTTTAAACTCACAGTGTTATTTTTATGGCTACAGCAGAGTGACTGTGTGCTTATTCATTAAAATTCCCAGAAAACCTTAAGCCTTGATAAATTTATACTTCAGGCCTTTGGATTTCTCTTTTCTTGCCTTGATTTTAGGTATTGACTGAATGTCAATATCTAAATGTCAAGTTGAATATCAGTCAGAGTTGGGGAACATTAAGTTGCTGTCATGCTAAAGGCCTTAGGCTGGGAGAGGGGGGATTAAAAGATGATTTTAGATTATAGGATAGGGGTTCATGAAAGCATCTCTGAAAAAAAGTCCAAATCACCAAAAGCTGGATTATCCGTAAGGAAATCTCATTAGAAACGATTTTAGCCGGTGAGTCTACCAGTTAGGATAGTTGCCAAGTTATTTGCTTCCATGAGCAAGGAGTTTGAAAAATTGACTTTAGATGGTTAGTCAGTCACTGATGCTCATACAGGGATCTGCCAAAGAATCTTTGAGGCACAGAGAGCCACATGGCTGCAGAGGGCCTCAATCCAAATTCTCAAAATATTAGGAAAATACATGAATAGGACTAGTAAATATACTGTTTATATTCCTTAGAGGTAATATTAACTATTTTTTTCTGTTGCTTTAGGAAAAGGCAAAAATAAAAGAGATGCCAGAAATGTATTACTGTAAATAAACACCACTACTGTTTGTGAAAAGATCAATCATTCACTCAACAAGCATTTATTAAGCATCATCGTTAAGTTCTGGAGACACAAAGATGAATAAACCAAAGTTTTTGCCCTCAAACAGCTCATAGCTTAGAGCAGAAGACAATAATTGCAAAACCTTTTATAGGGCAGCAGCCCCCAACCTTGTTGGCACTAGGAACTGGTTTCCTGGAAGACAATTTCTACATAAAAGAATTAGGGGGGAAGGGGGTTGGGGATGAAACTTCCACCTTAGATCATCAGGCACTGGATTCTCATAAAGAGAATGCAACTGGCTGGGTGTGGTGGCTCATGCCTGTAATCCCAGCACTTTGGGAGGCCAAGGCAGGTGGATCGCCTGAAGTCAGGAGTTCAAGACCAGCCTGGCCAACATGGTGAAACCCCGTCTCTACTAAAAATACAAAAATTAGCTGGGCATGGTGGCCTATGCCTGTCATCCCAGCTACCCAGGAGGCTGAGGCAGGAGAATCACTGGAACCCGGGAGGCAAAGGCTGCAGTGAGCTGAGATCTCGCCACTGCACTCCAGCCTGGGCGACAGAGCAAGACTCCATCTCAAAAAAAAAAAAAAAAGAGAGAGAGAATGCAACCTAGATCCCTTACATGCACGGTTCACAATAGGGTTCCCACTCCTATGAGAATCTAATGCCACTGCTTATCTGACAGGAGGCAGAGCTCAGGCAGTAATGCTCACTTGTGTGCCCCTCACCTCCTGCTGCACAGCCCAGCTCCTAACCGGCCATGGACCTGTGCCCAGCTGCAGCCTGGGTGTTGGGAATCCCTGTAATATAGGGGCTATCATGGAGGTGAGCATAAAGCATGGAGAAGGCACAGAGAAGGAAACAAGTTTGGAGAGGACAGTCAGGGAAGGATTGATAGAAAAGACCTTTGGACTGCATCTCAGAAGATGAAGAGGAGTCAGCCAGTGCAAGCAGTGCATTCTGAACAGGGGAAAAGCATCCCGAAGCATCCCAGAGCATGAAGGTATGCAACCAATTTCACAACAATTCAGTTAATAAGCTTTACATAGCATAACTTTTTTTATTTAGATGTTTCCTTTTTTAAATTTACTTTTCTTAATGTTTCAGAGAAAGTGTGTGGGAGTAGGGTTGGGGTGTTACTCAATGGACGGCCAAAGCAATCTATCATTATGGAGTCTAAAGTACTCGCAATGAGATCTTCTGAATGTAATCTGCCAACCTTGTTTCCCTAAGGGAATCTTTGGCAGAACTATATAAATTAGATCATGACCATTAGAAAAATAGCATTTTAAACTCTGGTCTTTATATCAAAGAAAAAAATATTCTTTTTGAAAATCACATAGTCAACTTTTGACTATTCAGAGAAATCAGGCTGAAAATTAGGATGATGAAACCAGGAAAAACAGGGAAAAGGAAAAAGGAAACAACAGATAACTTAAATTTTAAAAAAATTAGAATAAAGTAGAAGAATTAAAATCAAGCATTTTTTTACATTAACTGTGAATGGACTGAATTTGCCAATTAAAGTCAGAACTGAATGAATTTAAGAAATTAAAACTGACCTGGCCAGGTGCGGTGGCTCACACCTGTAATCCCAGCACTTTGGGAGGCTGAGGTGGGCGGATCATGAGGTCATGAGATTGAGACCATCCAGGCTAATACTGTGAACCTCCACCTCTACTAAAAAAAAAAAAAAAAATACAAAAAATTAGCTGGACATGGTGGCACACTCCTGCAGTCCCAGCTACTCAGGAGGCTGAGGCAGGAGAACCGTTTGAACCTGGGAGGCGAAGGTGGCAGTGAGCAGAGATCGTGCCACTGCACTCCAGCCTGGGTGACAGAGCAAGACTCCATCTCAACAACAACAAAAAAAAAACAAAAAACAAAACTGACCTAAATGCTATTCCTAAGAAATATTTGAAACACAAGGACACAAAGGAAGTTGGATGTTAATTGAAATGTATAAGTTATCTCAGAATGCACATTTGCTCATAATTTTAACTTCTTTCCTCCATCAAACTTCTTGCTTAAAATGAAGTTATAAAAATCAAATTAGCAGTTATAAGTACTACTAATACTCATCTACAACAAAATTCTCTAACAGAAATATAAAGAGTATGTCTTATAGTCAGGGTTTATTGAGGAATATAGAAATTACATTTGATAGTTCTACAGAGAAAATTTAATACAAGAAATTGGTTACACAAGTGTTGGAGGGGTGAAAGAACAATAAGAGATCAATGAAGTGACGGAGATAATAATGGCAGGAAACAGCTGCCACTACTATGGTTGGCGAAGCAAGAAAAAAGTTGGGGATCTCAGAATCTACACGTTTGGAAAAGAGATCATGGCCTTGGGTCTTGGAAAGGGAGTGCTGCCCAGCTGGTGCTGATGCCTCACAAGGGTTGAAAGGTAGTTGATTCTGGGCATACCAGAAAAAAGCTAGAGTCTGTAACCAGCTGTCCCTGCTGGGATTAAGGGCTGTTTCTGGAGTGATACTGATGAATAGAGCAAACCTAACAGGAAGAAGGAATTCCCTTTTCCTTGTTTTAGTTCATTTGCGCTATTATAACAAAATACCCAAGACTGGGTAATTGATAAAGCACAGAACTTTATTTTCTCGCAGTTCTGGAGGCTGGGACATCCAAGTTCAAGGCACAAGCAGGTTCAGTGTCCAGTGAGAGCCCAGTCTGTGATTCCAGAATGGCACTTTCTTGCTGCATCCTCTGGAGAGAGGAATGCTGTGTCCCTACATGGCAGAAAGTGGAAGAGCAAAGCATGAAGCCTCTTTTATAAGGTCCTTAGCCCATTCACAAAGCAGGGTAGGCCTCATGACCTAATCTCCTCTTAAAGGACCCGTCTCTTAATTCTATCATGTTGAACATTAAGTTTCAACACCTGTATTTGGAGGGGCACATTCAAATCATAGCACCCCTCTTTCCACCCTTTTTTATAACATCTTCTCTTGGCAGAGCCCAACAAGAAGCCAGCTAGTAAAGAAGGGTGGATTTGGAGTTGAGTTATTATAGGTAAATTACCAGTACCGTCCATCCCTGTACGTGTTCACACATGAAAACAGACACTCCTCTGTATGTTTGAACTTACAAATCTCGCCACTAACATCTTTATGCTTCTGCCTGACAAGATGCAAGTACACTTGGTACAAATGAAGACGCTCCAACACCCGTCTCCTCCCCAAAAAAGAAGGCACGAAGTTACAGGAGTCATGATATTCATTTATGGCAGAGGACCACAATATTTCTGAAGGTTGTTAATTCTACTTCAGTCATAATCGCGCCTGCCTGTAGAGTATAATATAAAGACTGTATTATAAAGTTAACCAGTAAGAGGAAAAAAGGAGGAATAAACAAAGAAATTAGCCAGGAAGAAAATGTACAGAGCTGTGACAATCTTCATTCCTGTGTCTTCTCCAAATTCGTCGTCGATATTTTTACCTTATGAAGTGGCCCACATTTACTCTCAAAGATCTGAATCCTCAATTGTCCTTTCTTTATTTGATTGCAGCTGTGTTTTTCATCAGCTTTTACTATTGGATAAGGTCTAAGGGGTGCCCCTAGAGACGCCTCTGGCTTCCAGACATAGTCGTCTCTGCCTCCCTGCATGGCAGCAACCCAATTTCTCCTGCATAGTTAGGACCATCACCCCAGCCAGTTAGGTAACTTCTTTGCCTGTTGACCTAAGATTTTTGAACACTTAATCCGCTGCTAGTGAAGAATTAAATGTGTGAAATTTTACTCTATTTACAAGCTAACAAGTTAGCTTACCACAGTTTTGTGGATACTAGCAGAATAAAAGTCTCCTGGATCAGACACAAAGGATTGTAATAAGCAAAGGATTGTTGATTACTCAGAGGAATAGCAGTAGCCAGAGCATCCAGCATTTTTCACCAGTTCTCTGAGCCCTAATTCCCACAGAACAGTATGAAGAAGGCCAAATAACACACGCACACAAAGTGGGTTTCGTTACAGGAGAGGAACCCTGCATTTAGGTAATTTGAATCTTTTCTAATAGCCAGTGAGCATGTTCTTTGTTCTGAAGAAAGACACTATCTCTGTTTTCCAAAGCTGTAAAAAAATGTGATGTTTAGGTCAGGCGCAGTGGCTCACGCCTGTAATCCCAGCATGTTAGGAGGCCAAGGTGGGTGGATCACCTGAGGTCAGGAGTTCAAGACCAGCCTGACCAACATGGTGAAACTCCGTCTCTACTAAAAATACAAAATTAGCCAGGCATGGTGGCGGGCGCCTGTAATCCCAGGTACTCAGGAGGCTGAGGCAGGAGAATCACTTGAACCCAGGAGGTGGAGGTTGCAGTGAGCTGAGATTGCACCACTGCACTCCAGCCTGGGCAACAAGAGTGAAACTCGATTTCAAAAAAAAAAAAAAAAAAAAAGCACTTCAGGAGGCCAAGGTGGGTGGATCACCTGAGGTCAGGAGTTCAAGACCAGCCTGACCAACATGGTGAAACTCCGTCTCTACTAAAAATACAAAATTAGCCAGGCATGGTGGCGGGCGCCTGTAATCCCAGGTACTCAGGAGGCTGAGGCAGGAGAATCACTTGAACCCAGGAGGTGGAGGTTGCAGTGAGCTGAGATTGCACCACTGCACTCCAGCCTGGGCAACAAGAGTGAAACTCGATTTCAAAAAAAAAAAAAAAAAAAAAAAGTGATGTTTCTTCAAAGGCAGAAACTATATCTTCCAACTGTTCACTATATAATCACACTTGAGAAGATGGTCTGGAGCAAAGGGCAGTCAGTGCCTAACTTGCAGTACCTGCGGAAACCAAGAGAACTTTGGAGGATTGTGGCTCAGCACTGCTTACTTTATGTCACTGTTTGGCTCAGGATACGCCACCCTAGAATGTCCCCTTTGGCATATTGATTATTAGCTGTTTATTTTGAGAAACTGTAGATAGCAGAGTAGCTCTGAAAAGCTGCCTTTCTGTAAAATAAATTTACATCTACAAAGGAAATTTCTCTGAGTCAAGGTATCTCTATCAGGAAGAGATTATTTAACCCAAGCTTGTCCAACCCACAGCCCAGGATGGCTTTGAATCCAGCTCAACAGAAATTCATAAACTTTCTTAAAACATTATGAGATTTTTTTGTAATTTTTTTTAGCTCATTAGCTATTTTTAGTGTTAGTGTATTTTATGTGTGGCCCAAGACAATTCTTTTTCTTCCAATGTGGCCCAGGGAAGCCAAAAGATTAGACAACCCGACGTAACCTATATCAGGTTACTCTGGAGACAACCTTTATTACCTGAGATCTTTTTCTGCATAACAAGGCAAGCTTTATTCGCCATGCATTTCTTACCCTCACTCTCCTGTAACCTATTTCCACCACCCAGTAGAAATCCCAAGCTCCTGTTCCTTTCTGTAGGTCAGATTGTTTTATTATATAAGCTTCAATTATCTAATCCTTCGAGTCTCATGTCTCTGTGTGATTCTCATGCATACATAATATAATTGAAATTGTTTTTCTCCTATTAATCTGTCTTATGTCAATTTAATTTGTAGCCCAAAGAACCTGGAAGGGTAGGGAGATGCCATTCTCCCAACCCCAGCTACATTAGGAAACAGATACATAATAGACTTGCTCCAAGAAAATTCACTCTGTTCATTACCGTAGGTTTATCCTTAACCCTAATTGTTTCCTGGTGAAAATAATGGACCACATGGAACTACAGGGTCTTCTTTATCCTAGAGAAGGTGTCTCTAAGTCTTACAACACTAAAACTTGGCCAAGTAGCCTTCTTTGCACCATCCCTTTAGGACCACACCAAAATTGTAGGTATGGCAAATGGATGGGGCAAAAACAAAACAAAACAAAGTCCCCCAAAAATCTAACCCAAAAAAGAAAAGAAAGGAATGGAGTAGACCTGCCCAGAGCCAAATCAAAGCCACTTCTCGTCACTCCTTAGAAATCAACAACCATAACCTTCTAGATGGCCATCAGCACTATCTCCTCCCTAGAGAAGACATTTGTGGTTTCTGTACCACTTTTCCTAAACTCCAGATATTAGAAAATAATCTCCATTTACCCAAATCAGGAAGGGGAAAACATCACCTTATAGAAGAATAAAAGCTTCTTCTATCAGTCATTTTTCACCTTGTAGTTCAAGGACCTTCACTGAAAATAGGACTTCTATCATGTTGCTGAGAGAACATCTGGAGAGATAATTTAAAACTGGGATTGTCAAGATAACACCACCCATGCATGTACCCTTTTGGACAGGGTATTAATTCATTGTGGTTGGTCTGAGCCCGCTGGGAGCTGAGTTCTGCATCGAAAGGCATAATAAGATTGCCTGACTTTCTATGTGCCTGTGTCATCAATCAACTCTGTGGTTGATGAAATTACATAAAATAATCAGATAAGCCTCTGATGCAAAGATCACAGTGACAAAAAGTAGTGAAATGAAATAGAGCTAGCACGAATTCATTCCTTTGTTTAAAACTTTAAGCCAGAGAGCTTGTGAACCCAGGGCATTGTCATCCAATATCGGGATTTAACATTTATAACCAAACACTGGATTATAGCCATGCTAAAAGGTAAATATTCCAAGAGTCTCACAACGTAGAGTCACCTTAAACATGATTAGTTTCAGGGGTCACAAACTGACCATGGGCCGTGTAGTATGTAGACACACTGTGGGGCCTGCAGTTTGGATTTTTTTTTTCAAATGGAATTTGATAGCATGTTTAAGAACCAGAAGGTTTTAGGGGGATGGGGAAGGGATAGCATTAGGAGAAATACCTAATGTAAATGATGAGTTAATGGGTGCAGCAAACCAACATGGCGCATATATACATATGTAACAAACCTGCACGTTGTGCACATGTACCCTAGAACTTAAAGTATAATAAAAAAAGAAAAATAAATAAACTTACATACATACACACAAAAAAAAGAATCAGAAGGTTTTACATAAAAAATGAAGATTTCTACCTTCTCTTGAAAAATCAAAAGATTTTTCAACACAGGACTCACATTCCCGCATGAAAACTGCCTATTGGTCTGAGTAACAATGGTGCTCTTCAGAAGAAATATGCACAGACTCGCCTCCTCCCTCTTGTGTCTCCAATGCAGAGTCCGAATGCCAGCCACTATTTGTCATGATACCGTCACTATTTTCCTAGAGCTAGGGGGGAAATGAAGGGCTTCTTACACTTGGCCTGTTCTCTCATGCATATTTTTTTTGCCCTGCCTCTGTAGGGATCTGAGTGTAGGGCCTGATTTGGTTGACAGTACCCCATCTTGATGTGTGGGTCCCCATATAACATCTCCAAGTACCCCATCTTGATGCGTGGGTCCCCATATAACATCTCCAATCTATGCTTAATGACAGGCACTTCGCCCTTCCTGAGGCAGCCACCTGCATCTTTAGTTAGCTGTGAACATGAGAGAATTCTTCATATTGAACTCAAATGTGTCTTCCTCTAGCTTCCCGTGGTCCTAGTACTCTTCCTGGAGCCATACACCGTAGAGAGCACTAACAAATAACAAATACTGTACTAAAGTTTGTAAAGGACCTAGCTCAGTGCCTGGCATGCCATGGGTGCTCCATGAATGTTGTTGCCTTCCCTGCTTCTTTTTTTTTTTTTTTTTTTTTCCATTTCACAACTTTTCAAAGAACATTTGCTGAGTGCCTATCAGCCGTGTGCAAGACATTGTACTGGGAGCTACAGATAAAAAAAGATGAATAAAACACAGTCCCTGAATCCTAGACATTTATAATCTAGTAGACTGAGACTGATCAGAGTGCATTCTCCTACGATGCTGAGCAAAATAGATGCACAGGACAAGACTCCCAAACTAGGATGGGACATGCTACTCGATTTTTAGAACTTATTTAGTTACATTTATTGTGGGGAAGCAGGGGAGTCCAGGTGTGCAGTATGAATACAGTCTAGTACCTAAAGGCTGGTGTGTCCTTTGGGAAAAGAATCACACCTGCCCATGGCTCAGTGAAGATAATCAATTTGGCTTTGTATTAGGGGATTAAGACCTAAAGAGACTTGGTATCAGTTGGAACACACCTTCTCTAATACTTTCATTTGGAAATCTTAGGAATGTGATACATTCTGAGATGGTAGCAAGCATAGTGAGAAAAAGGACAAAGAGAAAAGGGCCCCGACCCTTTTTTAGTTTTGGTAGTTTACAAATAACATGGAAGATGGTTTCGAGGGTAGAGAGGCACCAGAGGCAGAGGCCGAACTTGGGGCCAGAGGTCAATGCGCCCGCTGAGTGGGGTCCACGTTGCCCCTCCCCCACCCCAGGCGACCTTGTTTCCTATTAGCTGGGGCCTGGAGGGTGACCTCAGTTTGTGACCTGGGCAACTAGAGAATGTTTAAGGTAAGATAATTTACTTTAAAAGGGGGAATTCTGAGAAGTGGAGGGGATACGAGGGTTTTTGTGGGGGTGTTTATGTCTGTCTTGTCTTTTGTTTTTGTTCTGTTTTGTTTTTGAAACGGAGTCTTGCTCTATCACCCAGGCTGGAGTGCAGTGGCGCGATCTCGGCTCACTGCAGCCTCTGCCTCCCGAGTTCAAGCGATTCTCCTGCCTCAGCCTCCTGAGTAGCTGGGATTACAGGCGTGCCCCACCACCCCTGGCTAATTTTTGTATTTTTAGTAGAGACGGGGTTTTGCCTGACATCAGGTGATCCACCCATTTTGGCCTACCAAAGTGCTGGGATTACAGATGTGAGCCACCATGTCTGGCTTTGTGTTTTGTTTTGTTTTTTTTTTTCATAACTCCGTAGAGAGTGCCTCTGCCCCACTTTACAGGAGGAGAGGAGGAAGCCTCTTGTTTTACTCTGCCCCAATTACCCTTGCCAAAGATTTCTGGCAAAGGACGCAAAAGAGTGCAAGAGCACAGCCAATCTGAGGAGCGGCACTAGGCAGATGAGCTTCCTGGCGTTGCAGAGGGAGAACCCAGACTAGGCCAGGTGCCACAGCCACACGCTGCACCCAAGGCTGTTTCCCAAAGTGGCACCTGCAAGGCTGCGGGTCCTGGACTGCTGGGCTGTTGAAGGACATTCGTGCACTGATAGAATGACACCTTCAAAGGAACAGAGCCGAGCATGCAGGCAGGGGTAGATTGTGTGTCCGTGTGCACACTCTGTCTCCTGCACTCCACCTTTCCATCCTGGATACCTATACCGCATAAAATGGGTAAGTTTTTGAATGTAAAAGTCAAGGTCACAGACTTGCCTAGTCCTAAGTATTTTATTCCGTATCTTTTCAGGGTGGATAAACTGCCCAATCTTTGTATTTGAACCATTAAGAAAAATGCATCTCAGGTCTTTTTAGAAATATATATAATTTCAAGAGTCAGGATTAAACTATGAATAAGATTGATGCCCACAAAGTGAACACAAATCTTAGTCATCTCTAAATAAACTAGATTCTACGTTTGGATCTAGAACAGGGAAAGCGAGGAGTCTGGTTAACTACATCTTATCCAAACTCCTCTAAAAGCTTATGTTCAAGTGCTACACTTGAAGAGGCATTTTAACTATTATTATTTTTCTTATATCTCTTCCTTTTCCAAATAGGAAAATTTGAGTTACTAATCAAACTGAAACTTGTTTCAAAGCTGGTAAACAGAATAGTGAACTTGCCCAAAACATGTCATGTGGAAAAGGAATGGAAATTTGTTGGTCTTTGTCCTAGGCAGCATATCCTATAAATCTCTCTCACACAACTAAAAGCACAAGCACATGAAGATATATGTACTAGGATATTTTCTGAAGCATTATTTTTTTCTTCTGTTAAAACTGTTAGGCCCGGTGTGGTGGCTCATGCCTGTAATCCCAGCACTTTAGGAGGCCAAGGCAGGCAGATCACCTGAGGTCAGGAGTTCGAGACCAGCCTGGCCAACATGGTGAAACTCCGTCTGTACTAAAAATACAAAAATTAGCCAGGTGTGGTGGCGTGAACCTGTAATCCCAGCTACTTGGGAGGCTGAGGCAGGAGAATCACTTGAACCCAGGAGGCGGAGGTTGCAGTGAGCTGAGATTGCGCCACTGCACTCCAGCCTGGGTGACAGAGCAAGACTCATCTCAAAAAAAAAAAAATTATTACATCTGTACATTTCCATAATCAATATATAGTATTGTTTTATATGCTTAATTTTTATATAGTATATAATTTTATTCTGTATATTTTTCACTCAAGATTTTTAATATTGAAACATGTTACATATACATCTAGCCTGTCAGTTTAATGATGGTTTTCCGTTATATGACATCACAGTTTACTGATTGATTCTCATAGCATGAAGCATTGTCTTTAATAGCAAAGAACTGAAAAAAGCATGTCTGCAAACAAAGATTATTGAATAAATAATGATATATCTATATCAGAATATATGCAGCTATTATAAAGAATGAGGGAAAGGCATTAACTTGGAAAGATGTCCACAATAAATTGCTAAGTATATATATTTTTTGTTAAAAAATCTAAAAACTAGAACCTATATTATATACTATATATGCATATGAGTTCATATAAACATGGAAAAACATTCCCAATGGACAGCCAGTAAAGTGAATACTAACAGATTTACACGGCAGTGGATCTGGACTTGGGAGGAGGAGACCATACCATGTTACTCTGTATACTTCCCTATCAGCAGTCCCCAACCTTTTTGGCACTAGGGACCAGTTTCATAGAAGACAGTTTTTCCATGGGGAGGGGGCAGTTTGGGGATGAAACTGTTCCACCTCAGATCATCAGGCATTGGTTAGATTCTCATAAGGAAAAGTACAAAAATTAGCCAGGTGTGATGGTAGGTGCCTGTAATCCCAGCTACTCAGGAGGCTAAGGCAGGAGAATCACTTAAACCCAGGAGGCAGAGGTTGCAGTGAGCCAAGATTGTGCCATTGCGTCCAGCCTGGGAGACAAGAGCGAGACTCTGTCCCAAAAAACAAAAAAGGTTCTCATAAGGAGCACAATCTAGATCCCTCGCATGCACAGTTCACAACAAGGCTCGTGCTCCTATGAGAATTAAATGCCACTGCTGATCTGACAGGAGGTGGAGCTCAGAAGGTAATGCTTGCTTGCCTACTGCTCACATCTTGCTGTTCACTTCCTGCTGTGTGGCCAGTTCCTAACAGGCCATGCACTGGTACCAGTCCACAGCCTGGGGGTTGGGGACCCCATTCTATATTGTTCAATTTAACATGTATTACTTTTATAGTTTAAAACAGCAATAATAATAAAGCATTAAATTTAAAAAAATTGTGAACAATTTTTACTTCAGATTCTTCTTTGTAGATGATTAGTCTTAACATAGCATCTCCCAAACATTCCTTCCTTCCCATGCCTGCAAAAGTTCCAAGCTAATTCTCCATTCTTGTGCCAGATAATAAACTAATTTACACTAATGTGTGAGTGGTTGACGTCATCTTCACTGTTACTCTTCACAGGGACATTTGAATTTTTTAAACTGCTGTTGACAGGATGTAAGCTGTAACTTCCTTCATCTGAATGCTTCTCTAATTTCAGACAGAGTTGAGAGACTGGGGGAGCAGCTTTAGGGAAAGGAGTCCTTCTGGTAGCCCTCACTCTTGGACACATCACTGAACACATACTCCAAGTACATGTGTCCAGTGTCCATCAGGGGAAAGAGTCCCTGTACAGTTCCTTATGATTACAATTTCAGGGGTCCCCGTTTCTTTCCATGTTGAAAAATTAAAAAGAATTTCTACAGGTGCATCATCCTGTTCCAATGGAATCATCCAAACAGATTCTAAGAGGACATATTTCATTTTCTGGGCAGCAAAGGCAGGAAGAGGATTTCATTTCTGTTTTCTTCCCCCTCGCTACACATAAAGTTCCTGAATCTACAGAGAAATCGATGATTGCATTTTTACCTTTCTCCTAGTGGACAGGCCACCTGGATTTATTCTGTGAAAATAGAACTGCTTGGACCATTCTCAACAAGCTGGGGCAAAGTGTCTATTAATAATGTTGGCAATATCTCCTAAGCTGATGTTCATGTCACTGCTAATCCCTCGAAAAGGCCCTGACATCCCAGGTCCTGCTTCTGATGGTAATAGTAGTTACAGGCATGCATTGAGACAGTTGCACATTCACCATGCCCAAGAACTGCTCCTGGAAATGTTTCTGTTGATAGGTTGGTGTTTTTCAGCAGACTCATTTGGGTACTTTGAGTTGTGGTGAAGATGTGTGAAAAACATTTCATCTACATTTCAGGATTACTTTAAATTCTGGGAGGAAGTGTCACCAGCAAGATTCTCGTCCCCACTTCACCTTACTGAGACCCTCACTTAAGGTCAAGAAGGCATCTGGTTGGCCCGAGCTGGATCCAGGGATTTGTTCTTATTTCCCTTGAGCTCAGTGCTGTCTTTGGCTCCTCACTGAATGTTGCTGCTTTGTGGATGTCCCCACAACAGAAACCCATTTAACAAAAAGACAGAGCCAAGAATATGAGGGTCATCACAGCACTCTTCACATATGTCCTTCAGAACAGTGTTCTCATCTAGAGCCAATCTTGTTCCCCAGAGAACATTTGGCAATGTCTGGAGACATTTTTGGTCATCAGCACTGGGAGGTGGAGGAGCCTGCTGCTGATATTTAGTAAATAGAGGTCAGGAATGCTGCTAAACATCCTACAACGTGAGGACAGCTCCCCACAGCCAAGAACTATCCAGCCCCAAATGTCAACGATGACAAAGTCGAGACACTCTGCTTTGATTCAGTCTATTGCTGGGGTGTAAGTCAAGTCTCCAGGGGTACTAGAGATTTTCATGTACTTTACTCTCCATTCCAGAAACTAAATGGAACTGACTGTCTCTTGAGTTCTATGATACCAAATTAGCATTAGAATAAAATCTTTCACAAGCGTTAGATACATCACCTTCAGAGAATATAAATGAGACATTTCTGAATCTGAATAAAGACATCCCTTTTGGTGTTATTGCAGCGTTGGACTAAACAAGGTAGAACAGTGTCACAACTCCTCTCAAGGGTTATTTCCTCCTTTCAAGGAGTAATCTGTGGGCCACTTGAATTAGAGTCACCTGGAATGCTTATTAAAAATGCTGACTCCCGAGCCCCGTCTTCCACCTACTATATCAGAATCTGAGAGTTCTACATTCTCTCCACCCTCACTTCATCAGCCTCCACCACATACGAATGAGCAAATGCCTATGTGGTTCTTAGAACACTGCCTGACATCCAACAAATGTTAATGATTAATATTATTTTATTTACCATGATCATTGTTGGAGTATAATAAAAAATAAATATATGGTCTTTATTCCTTCCTAAAATCCTTGGCATTTACTGTTGCTTGTATGCTACTTCGATGACTGCAGAGGCAACCTAATTAGCTTCAGGATTGGGGCTGGTTGCCAGAAAAATTAACTTTTTGATTAGAAGGTTAGAACTTTCGGCCCCATCCCCCCTCACACCTCTACGCACAGGAAAGGGGTTGGAAATTGAGTGCAATTATGAACAGTCAATGATTTAATCAACTATGCCTACATGATGTGTGGTGGACATGGAAGGTGATGAGCCTGCCCAGAAAAGACATGGACTCTCAGCATCCCAAGCCTCTATACCTTACCCTAATTATCATCTCTCTCATTTGGCTTTTCCTGAATTGTAACCTTTATAAGTAAAGCATTTTCCTGAGTTCTCTGAGTCACTCTAGCAAATTACCAAACCCCAGTTGGTGGGGGGGAGTGTCATAGGAATCCTCAAACCGGTAGTCAGTTGGCCAGAAGTGTGGGTAGCCCTGGGACTTCATTTGTGGCTGACATCTAAAACGGGAGTAGGCTTGTGGTCCTGAGCCCTCAACCTATGAGGTCTGTGCTAACTCTGGGCAGTTAGTGTCAGAACTGGATTGAATTGTTGGGCACTGAGTTAGTGCTGGAGAATTGGAGAATTTGCTGTGTTGAAATGACATATTTGGTGTCAGAAACACACACACACACGCACACACACACAAAACTATCTTAGCCTAAGTTACAAAGAAACCATGGGAAGAGAGAATAAATCAGATACCAAGATAATAATATAATAAAATCTTTAATAATTTATAATATTAATAAAATCTTAATAGGATATCTTTTCAATAATATCTTCAGCAAGTTAGCGTCTGTGTGGTGGCTCACATCTGTAATCCCAGCACTTTGGGAGGTCAAGTTGGAAGGACTACTTGAGCCCAGGATTTCAAGACTAGTCTGAGTAGTATAGTACGATATGCTCTCGCCACAAAAAATTAAAAAATAAGCTGTGCATGGTGGTACATGCCTGTGGACCCAGGCTGAGATCCCAGGTTGAGGATGCAGTGACACTGTCTCAGAAAAAAAAGAAAGAAAAAGAAAGAATTTTCTTCTTCTTTTTTTTTTTGGTGGAGTCTTGCTCCGTCGCCCAGGCTGGAGTGTAGTGGCGCAATCTCGGCTCACTGCAAGCTCCGCCTCCCAGGTTCATGCCATTCTCCTGCCTCAGCCTCCCGAGTAGCTGGGACTACAGGCGCCCACCACCACGCCAGCTAACTTTTTTGTATTTTTAGTAGAGACGGGGTTTCACCGTGTTAGCCAAGACAGTCTCGATCTCCTGACCTCATGATCCGCCGCCTTGGCCTCCCAAAGTGCTAGGATTACAGGCATGAGCCACCACATCCGGCCCTTTTTTTTTTTTTTTTTTAATGAGGTCTCATTATGTTGGCCAGGCTGGTCTCAAACTCCTGGGCTCAAGTGATCCTCCCACTTTGGCCTCCCTAAGTGCTGAGATTACAGGTATGAGCCACCATACCCAGCTCTCTTTTATTCTATTTTCTGATTCCATATTGATATTGTGCTTAGATATATCAACTGTAGAGACCCTATATTCAAAGCAAGATATTTTTAAAATGTCAACCTCCCCCAAAATGTTCCAAGATATTAAAAGAGACATTAACTCAGAATCTTTATTTTATCATGAAAAATTTCTTCTATAAACAGTTAGTAATAGTAACTCCCAAGGGCTGTCACTGGTACAATACTAAGAATATTGCCTCTGCAGAAATAAACGAATAACACATTTTTAGATGTTGGAATGATGTTATCCGCACATTATCTGTGGGAGGACAGAAGAGTCTCCATAGTCTCTACTTTACACATCATTTGCTGCTGCTTCTTTTTTTCTTTTTTGAGATGGAGTTTCCCTCTTGTCACCCAGGCTGGAGTGCAGCAGCACAATTTCAGCTCACTGCAACCTCCGCCTCCTGGGTTCAAGTGATTCCCCTGCCTCAGACTCCCAAGTAGCTGGGATTACAGGTTCCCACCACTATACCCAGCTAATTTTTGTATTTTTAGTAGAGATGGGGTTTCACTATGTTGGCCAGGTTGGTCTTGAACTCCTGATCCACCCGCCTCAGCCTCCCAAAGTTCTGGGATTACAGGTGTGAGCCACCACGCCTGGCCATCATTTGCTTCTCAATGGCAGAACAACAATATGTGAACAGCAAGAGAGAAAATGTAAGACTAATTGCTTCAGGAAAGATAACTTTGGTACTGAAAATTTAGCCATGAGGGACAAGTCTTAATGGATAGCTTGCTCTTCATCCATCAGAAGACTGTGGTCATCTGTTCATTCTCCTCTTTCTTCTCTGTGGATGAAGTTCTCCATCATTGTCTTCACACTACCTTGACTTTCTCTGGATTCTACTGACTTAGACAGATTACTGGCTCCTAGTGGACCACTGCATCTGAGCAAATGCTTACTCCCATTTAATTGTACCTGTCTTTACCTATTTATTCAGAAGAGCCAGCTGCCCTGGACCCCATCCCAATCTCTGTCAAAGGTCACTCTACTTCCCAACCCAACATATCCCACATTCCTAGAAGACAGAGGCTAGGGAGAGATTAGAAGAGAGAGATTAGGATGCCAGGATTAAAAGGCAGCTTGTTTTCTTCTTTTTCACAAGTCAAACTATTAAGTGCCATCAGGCCAACTCACTTCCCAGCATGTGACAAAGACACTGCTGGCAGGGAACATCTCCTTTCTCTGACCCTCTTTTGCTCTTCTTAATCCTCAGATATTGAAGTTTTTATCTTCAGCAAATGAAGAGGTAATTTAAACTGCTTACAGAGAGAAATTGAATGGGGGAAAGGATATATGTTGTCAGTAACCCCCCACAGTTTAAGTGTTTTGCATTGTACATATAGGTTTTCTGTTAGAAAATGACTAGAATTTTCTAAGGCAGCACTGCCTAATAGAAATATAGTGCAAGCCACATAATATTATTTTTAAGTTTTTAGTAGTCATTAAAACAAGTAGAAAGATAACAGTGGAATTTTAATAACTATTTCTATACTGCTGCTCCTTCTATTTAATCTAACTTAAAATCCCATGTAACCCTCACATGTGGGTATGAAAAACATTAACAGGAAATGCTAATATAGGGAGTCAGTGAAGCTGGGGTAGGAAATTGATGGTGTGATACCGGAAGTGATCTGGCAGGGCTTTAAAGTAATGCCAGAGGTCCTTCCAGGCAGTTCTCAACTTGCTCCTTGGCTGTTCTCCTGACAGTTAAGTCAGAGCATTCTGTAACTGTATTTTACAGAACTGTAATTGCACAGATTGTTCCTCTTACAAGAGAAATATCCAGAGCTCTAGGAAAACAATTGATGAAAATGGTATGTACCCATTTAAGAAAATCTGCCCTCGAGATATGATGTTATGATTTATTTGAATCTTACTGTGAATTAAAGCACTATCTCAGAAGGGTTTGCATTTAGATAATGACTGTGATTGTCATTTGCTGGCTTGAAGAAATTCAAGAAATTTAAGCCATTTTTGAGCAGAGGAGGAATTAATTTGGGGGGAAGAGTATCTTTCTGTTTCTCTGTTTGCTCTGGTAGGGGCCACACAGGTCATTGCATAAGGTAAACACTAACCGTGGGGCCCATGTGATTTGTTTGGCTTTAGAAAAATAATAAAGGGGCACAGTGAAGCAGAGGTGTGGTGCTGAGCACAGGTGATGGGGTAGAGGATGACAGAGAACAATATTTCAACAAATTGAATTTAAAGATCTCATTAGCTTTTATCAGCAGTTATGAGTTGGTCAGCATCCCATTCATGAAATGGAAAGACATTCCTCCAGGGTTGGCAGAACAGTCGATTTCTGTAAGGTAGCTTAAGCGAGAAGGAAATGGTGTTGTGCCAAAAGTGGGTTGGTTAACATCAGATGGCTTCAGTTAACTTTCCTTGTATGGGTTAAAGCAGAGGGGCCTTTCATGTTATGTCAGCTCAGGTTGACTTGGTGGCTTTGGATTGGTTGCTGAGAATCACCTAGATTTTTTTTTTTTTTTTAACTGGCCCATTTCTAAATTCAGTTTAATTATGTGGAACCTAGAACTTACTTCATTCTGATTTGGTCCCGGCTGATGGAGCCTAGTGCAGGAATCAGTCCAAAACAGTGGCCTCCCATATTTTTTTTTCCTTTTTTTTTAGACTGAGTCTCACTCTGTCACCCAGTGCAGTGGCATGATCTTGGCTCACTGCAATCTTCACCTCCCAGGTTCAAGCAATTCTCCTGCCTCAGCCTCCCAAGTAGCTGGGACTACAGGTTTATACCACCATGCCCGGCTAATTTTTGTATTTTTAGTAGAGACGGGGTTTCACCACATTGGCCAGGATGATCTTGAACTTCCCAGCCTCCAGAACTGTGAGCAACAACTTTCTACTGTTTATAAGATTACAGGCATGAGCCACTGTGCTCATCCAGCTTCAATTTCATAGTGCATAGTGATAGGAGTGGTGGATGGGGCTCAAAGTTCTAACCTTCTAATCAAAAAGGGCTGGGATTACAGGCACTTTTTGATTAGAGGTGCCTGGACCCATAAACATTATTTAACAATGGTAACTATGGTAGGCAAATACCAAAGCCCACTGTTGCATTTTTTGGAGATTCTCTAGGTAGGCATCCAACTCTAGGAAAACAGAGGAATACCATCATCATCAGAAAATAAATGTTCTAAAAAGCTGTCTCTGAGAAGTGTTGCTCTTTTGTCCCTTGCTCTCCATGCTGGAGTTAATGAGTGTAAAGTCCTTTGAGAGTTACCTGTGCAGTGGAAATGGAAGGAGGAAAGTGCTCATTTACCTTTAAGGGGACAAAAGTGGAGCTCCACAAACAGAGGCAAAGCAGCTGGAAGAGGGGTAGGGAGGAGGACTTTTGTTTAGTTTCCTTTTTCCAGATCTACTTCCATTTAAGTCTTTAATCCATTTGGAGTTGATTTTGGTATATGGTATGAGATAAGGATCTAATTTCATTCTTCTGCATGTGGATATGCAGTTTTTCTAGCACTATTTATTGAAGAGACTCTTCTTTTCCTATTGTGTATTCTTGGCACCATTGTTAAAAATCAGTCGACTGTAAATACACGGATTTACTTCTGGGATCTCTGTTTCACTGTTCTACATGTCTGTATTTGTGCCAATACCATGCTATTTGGCTTACTATAGCTTTGTAGTGTATTTTGATATCAAATAGTATGATGCTTCCAGCTTTTTTATTTTCTCTCAATATTGCTTTGGCTACTCAGGGTCATTAAGGGTCCCATATGAATTTTAGAATTATTTTTTCTATTTCTGTAAAAAACACTGGAGTTTTGATAGAGATTGCATTGAATCTGTAGATTGCTTTATGTAGATAGTATAAACATTTTAACAATTCTTCCAATCTGTAAACATAGGGTATCTTTCCATTATTTGTGTCTTCAATTTCTTTCATCAGTGTTTTACAATTTTAACTGTACAGATCTTTCATGTCAGTTAAATTTATTCCTAAGTGTTTATTTTTATTTTTATTTTTTTGAGACAGGATCTTGCTCTGTTACCCAGGCTGGAATGAAGTGGTGCAATCACAGCTCACGCAGCCTCAATTTCCTGGGCTCAAGCAATCCTCCCACCTCAGCTCCCCAAGAAGCTGTATCTACAAGTGTACACCATCACATCTGGCCAAATTTTAAAATTTTTGTAGAGACAAGATCTCACTGTGTTGCCCAGGCTGGTCTCCTGGGCTCAAGCAATCCTCCTGCCTCAGCCTCCCAAAGTGCTGAGATTACAGGTGTGACCCACTCCACCCAGTACTAAGTTTTTTTGTTTTTTTTTTTTAAGGCTATTGTAAACGGGATTGTTTTCTTGATTTCATTTTCAGATAGGCTGTTAGTGTATAGAAATGCAGCTAATTTCTTTATGTGGATTTTGTGTCCTGCAACTTTACTAAATTTATGTATTGGTTCTTACAGATTTTTGGTGGAGTCTTTAGGGTTTTCTATATATAAGATCATGTTATCCGCAGAGGCAATTTCACCTTAATGGAAAAGACCAAAGTAATTTTTACTCTTCCTAACCTTTCATAGTAATAAATGACATTTATCGAGAGCCCACCACACAGCAGGCACTGTTCTAAGCACTTCACAAGGATCATCACATCAAATCTCCACAATAACCTTTGCGGTTAGCACTGCCATTATTATCATTTTGGAGGTGAGGATTGCCCACCACTCCACCAGCAAGTGGCAGATCTAGAGTAGACAGGAGTGCTGTATTTGGACGTTCCGGGGTAAGAGTCACAGTCCTGCCTTGTTCCTGACTAGTAAATGAGACTCTGAGGACCTGGATGACTTCACACAAAAGTACAGAGTAGGCTGAGGGCTGAAATGTAGTCATAGTTGAGATATTCTAGACCCCTTTCGTCCAGTTCTTAAAAGCCCCCACTGTCCTTAGAATAAAAGGAGTTTAAAGGGAGAAACAAGCAATAGAAATATTCTTCCTTCTATTTTTCTAAAATTTTATTATTTTCTAGATCAATAGTCCTATAATCTCAACTCTTTTAAGGAAAGAGGTTATAGGATATTTTGTCTAGGTCAACAATCTCTTGTCAGAAACGTTTTTGGCTGGATAATTCATAATTTAGAATTTTAGAAATTTTTAGAAAGGTTATACATTCATATATTATATTTTACATAATACCATCAGTGGAGTCTGCGGAGGATATGGACTGAATTGTGTCCCCTCAAAATTCATATGTTGAAGCCCTGAACTCCTGTAATGGTTAATTTTATGGGTCAAACTGACTAGGCCACGGGTGCCCAGATTAAACATTACTTCTGGGTGTGTCTGTGAGAGTGTTTTCAGATGAGATTAGCATTTGAATTGGTGGACTCAGGAAAGTAGATTGCCCTTGTCAATGTGGGCAGGCCTCATTCAACCCGTTGAAAGCTTGATAGAACAAAAGCAGAGGAAGAGATTTGTCCCCTTCCTGCCTGCATGTTAAAGCGGGAACGTCGGTCTTCTCCCTTTGGACTGGGATTCACAGGATCATAAGAAATGATATGGATAAAAAAAAATTTTTTTATAAAATTAAATAAAAACCAAACTTTCTCCTGTCATTTGTTTTATTAACATGGATTTTTGTCTAAACAATTTCTGTTTGAGTAAATGTCAACAATCTTTCCATCATCATTGAAAGCATATTACTCCAGGCTAGCTATAAACTACCTCACATTAAGTAACATCACCAGATCATCTGCGGTGTTTTTTTCACCTATATTTATAATATCATCATCATTATCTTCTGTTATCCTCACGCTTACTATATTTGCAACATTTCAGCAATCTCCCCATCACTGAAAATATACAACTACATCACTATCAATGATCAGTATTTCTTTACTATCAGCTTCTTCTAACATCTTCAGCCAATAAAAACTTAGTGTAATAATAAAGATTTTCATCAATAGCCCCATATATTTTTAAGTCTGTGTCAGTGGTTTTATTTTCCAACATTGGAGTAGCAAAATTCTGTGCCTAGCATTTGTTAATGTTGATTTAATAATATCATTCTGAGCATTGGCAGCTCTGTAAATGGTATCCTTGAGAATAACCGCTTTTAGGAAGCCTTAGATTCCTGGCTTCTGTTCCCTGAAGCAAACATACAGTTTGGAAAGAAGTGCTCAGACTTGCTTTTCAGTCTCTAAAGCTCTTTGGCTCCAAGGCTACACTCCTGATGTCATGTTGCAAGGAAAAGAAAAACTGAAAACATTACGCAAGAAGTTCAAGAGGAGGGTTTGTAAAGCCATGGTCCAGGAGTAACAGAACTTACATTTTTCTTCTACATCAGCTTGCTGGTAATAAGCCCATATTGATGGTACAAAGTGGCCATTGAATCGTCATAAAGTAGTTTTCTGATTACTCATACTTTCTTATTTGCACAGATAATTTGCATATACCTTTCAAATTTCTTGGGTGTAGGCTTTCCTCAGGTACTGTCAATTTTATCTTGTTTTAAAAACACAGTGCTGGCCAGGCACGGTGGCTCACACCTGTAATCCCAGCACTTTGGGAGGCCAAGGTGGGTGGATCCCAAGGTCAGGAGTTCAAGACCAGCCTGACCAACATGGTGAAATCCCATCTCAACTAAAAATACAAAAATTAGCTGGGCGTGGTGGCACGTGCCTGTAGTCCCAGCTGCTTGGGAGGCTGAGGCAGGAGAATCGCTTGAACCTGGGAGACAGAGGTTGCAGTGAGCAGAGATCGTGCCACTGCACTCCAGCCTGGGTGACAGAGTGAGACTCTGTCTCAAAAACAAAAACAAAACACAGTGCTGCACACCAAGCACAGTCCATCTGAGTTTAGTGTCATTAAAACCTATAGAAGCTTTCTCATGAGTCAGTACCATGGAAAAACAGTACCAATATAGAGCTTTAATATCCAATTTAATATCAAAATTATAAATAGGTTCAGGACTAAGGTTTACATCAGACACTATTTTAACAAGTTTATCAAGATTTTGGTTGTTTCTAAGATATGTTAGTTCTGAATAAAAAAAGAACTATAAATTATTAAATAATTAATAAATTATTAAATAATTAATATTTAAATTATTAAAATTAAATTAATTAATAATTTATTGATACATTTAATTAAATAAATTTTAGTATTTAATAATTTATTACATAAATACTAAATTTATTTAATACATTTGATAAATTTATTTATTTAAATAATTAAAATTATTTAATTTTAATAATTTAATAATTTAAAAAATATCTTTAATTTGTTTCAACATCATCAGGAGTGATTTTATTACATATTTGTAAGACATTTTACACCAGGATGCTCTTAAATTCTGTGTCTTTTTTTCTATTTTAGTCTATTAGCATTAAAGCTCTTAAATTCTGTAGGCAGCTGTGATGGTTAAATTTTTGTGTGTCAGATTGGCTAGACCATGACCATGACCACGATCATTGGCATGACCATTTGTTTGGACAAATACCAGTCTAGATGTTGATGTGTGGTATTCTGTAGATGCAGTTAAGATATACCACCAGTTGACTTTAAGTAAAGGAGATTACCCTTCATATTGTTGGTGGACCTCAAACAATTAGTTGAGGGCCTTAATAGCAAAAATAGATTGTTTTGGAGAAGGATTTCTACCTTAAGACTGTAACATAGAAACCCTGCCTGAATTTCCAACCTATGGAATTGCCCTACAGATTTCAGATTTACCAGCCCCCCACCACCACAGCCTTCTAAATATTTACATTATTTTCAATGTTCAATTTTTGCAGTGTATAATAGCTTGCTTCATAACTAACAAACTAGTAGTATGTGTTCGCTTCATTGTCAAATCCACTTAATTAATACATCATCAAGATTTGCATTCTTTGCCCTTTGCAGTGTTTTCCTATTTTTCATTAGTTCTTAGTCATTGTTGCACAGGAAATCTTCTACAAGTTGCCATTCTGTTTTTTTGTTGTTGTTGCTGTTGTTGTTTTTGAGACAGAGTCTCGCTCTGTCGCCCAGGCTGGAGTGCAGTGGTGCAATCTCGGCTCACTGCAAGCTCCGCCTCCCGGGTTCACGTCATTCTCCTGCCTCAGCCTCTCCAAGTAGCTGGGACTACAGGCGCCCGCCACCACGCCCGGCTAATTTTTTTGTATTTTTAGTAGAGACGGGGTTTCACCGTGGTCTCAATCTCCTGACCTCGTGATCTGCCCACCTCGTCCTCCCAAAGTGCTGGGATTACATGCGTGAGCCACCACACCCGGCCCATTCTGTTTTTTAAGTCATATATTGTTTTGATTCTGATACTGTATTTTTCAAGACAGATAGCAGGATCTATCTTCTGTAATAACTTTACTTATTATATTATTGATTTCAACAGGCACTTCCTTTTCTTCCTTTCCCTCTCTTCATTGTTACCTATAAGGGCAGCTTTAACTCAAAGAGTGAAATTAACTCCAAATTTCAAAATAACAAAAATGTACACAGTAGACATGATGGTGCTGGGTAGGGGCTCTGAGACATAACCAATGGTCAAAACGGTTTCTGCCGCTGTGTGAGGTTTTTTCCCACACTAACAAAAGAGCTTCTGTTTTTCAGAGCCTTTTAAATTTTATAATTGTAGAGAAAGGATTATGAATCTGTACCTGTCTCCTGCTAAAATGTCACACATTTTGAAATGTACTTGTCCTTGTTTGACTAAGCATTAAGACAAAGTGTTCTCTGAAACGAGAGCTCTTCTTGCCACCCACTTGTGTTACACATAGTACATTAATGAGGTGACTGTGATCTCATCCTCCTGGCTTGCCTTCCTTGGCTCAGATTCCAGAGAAGCAGCCATCAGGGCCTCCAGATCCTTTGGGCTGAGCTGACTGATGAGCTTACCATGGAACTCACAGCTCCTTGCTGCTCCAACATTTTAAGTTCTGGATAAGCTAGTACCCAAAGGGAGTCCTTTTTACTACCAATACCAAATCCTCCAAGAGCTTCCCTCACTCTCTTAGGGCCTCTACTGCCCAAATGCTGGTCCCCAGTGAATATGCCTTCTCAGTCCCCAACTCTATGACAACTGGTAGGAATATAGGGAGCTGAAGGGATTTATGACTAAGGGATCCTGCACACTTGAATTCCATCTGTCCTGCAGTAAACGATATACACAGAAAAGGATGGCGGGCAAAGAGGCATGTTCTATTTAATTGGGCTCTGGCTCAAGCCCCATTGTAGACTCTTGTGAAATGGAGTAGACCACATGCAACTTGGTGAATGTATTTTGCCTACACCAGGCTGAGCTGTTAGGCTTTTGTCTCAGGCTCTGGCCCTGCAAAAGAAAAGGCATCCTGAAGCCTACAGCATGGCCACACCCTTCCCTGTTGGGAGTGAAATGAGAGGAAGTGGAGGGAGCAGGAGGAGCTGCTAAAATCTTGTCAACTGCGTCTCTGTTGTTTATCTTTGACCCATTGGTCAATAGGCTTAACATCCAGGTCCATCTTCTCTGACCTCTTAGGATAAAAAGTGCCCAAAGAGTCAGTGTCAGCAGAGCATTTTTCCACGAACTGACTGGTTTAACGTTTTCCACTAAGATTGTAAACCCCAAGAAGGGTTCAGTGACCCTTCTTGCCCTTGATGGTGTTCTTGAGGGAAGAGAAAAGGTAACAGGAATGTGGAACTCTGAGCTGCTTATGGCCAACCTAGGGGATGCTTTATGAAGTGATGGTTGAATAAATTAAAATGGAACAAGACTTCCTATAATCACAATCATCCTTTACCTCAGAATGTAGCACAAAAGATGCCACTGACGTCATTTGCTTCCTTGCTACCTTGGAGGAAAAACAAAAATCTCTCTAGCTTTGAGCTATGGCTAACTGAGGCAGTAAGAGGTGTAAATGCTGTCTTTGGAAACCTGGGATCCAAATAAATCCCAACTTCCTTTTCACTTGGGAAGCAAATCAGAGACATTGAAGATGGTGGCACTGCCAAATATATCAGACCTCAACATGTACTCTGTAGTAAAGGCTACCCTTCAACAAAAAAGAGCACTACCACAAGATACTTATTCTCATCTTACTCTCTGAATTAAAATCCTGACCTGAGGCACTTCTCTGTCTGCATTATTTTCAGAAGAGTCTAGATCTGAAATCTAATTATATTGCATATTAGAACACCAATATCGATGTTATTCCATCAAGCCCTGTCATACTTTGCAGGCCATTCTTTGGCCCCAATTTGTCTTCATTCATGTTACTTGAATCATCTTGATGAAATGCTCTGAATCTGTCTGGGAGAAAGTTTATTTTGATATGTGATCTGATCCAGACCTATTCTCAAGTCTCTTTGGAAACTCACTGTTAGTATGCAGTCATTTGCTAATTGAAATTTGATCAATAATTAGCCAAGGATATTCTTTTGTTCAATTACCTTACGATAGCTGGCCAGATGCAATGGCTCACGCCTGTAATCCCAGCACTCTGGGAGGCCAAGGCAGGCGGATCACTTGAGCCCAGAAGTTCAAGACCAGCCTAGGCAACACGGCAAGACCCTGTCTCAAAACCCCCCAAAAAACAAAAACTTGTGATAGTAGTCTGAAAAGCCACCTCTATGTTATTAATATAAAATCTATTTTTGGTATTGGTGTAAGTAAAGGTTTAATACCTTCTGTGAATTACAAGTTCAAGCAAGAGATGCTTTAATTTCAGCTCTTTACCTGGATGCCAAGAAATTGCCAGAATTTTCTCAAGTCTAATTTGATATTATTAATCCCATTTTACAGATGAAGAAACTAAGGCACAAATAGGTACAACACAAGGCTCAAATTTATGTAAATATTAAAGCTAGTATTTGAACTTAGAGAACTCACTGGTGGAAACTATGTTCTTAAGCACTGTGCAAAACTGCTTCTCACTAAAACCCTACCTTGCCAAGGGCTCTGAGGCCTTCCACAATCCGACCCCTCACATTTCTCTGGTCTCATTTTCTTCTAAGCTCACTCTGTTCCAGTTGAACTGGACTCCTTGCAGTTCCTTGAATATTTCCAATACACCCCTCCTCCAGGCCTCTGAAACTACTGTCTTCTCCTCTCCTTATCACCAGATATCCTCACGACATCTTTCTCACCTCTTCTGGTGTCTAATCAAATGTCACCTCAACAAAGTGGCCTTCCCTGACCTCTCCAATCCATAAATGAATCCTTTTATCCCCTGCTTCCTCACCCGCTACTCTTTTAAACTGCATTATTTACCTTCATAGCACTTATTAAATATTACGTACTTACTGATCTATTTGTTTATTGTTTAGACCAGACAATGAACCCACAGTGAAATTTGGTTTGGGCGGAGAATTTGACTGTTGTTTTCACTGCTGTGTTACCAGCTCCTAGAACAAACCTAGCACATAGTAAGCACTCAATAAGTGCTTATTAACTATTCATTTGCTTGATGAAAGAGGGGAGGAAGAAAGGAAAGGAAAAATAGAGTGAGAGTAAGGAGAATTAATTAATTAATGAAGATTATAATATTGGTTGGGTAATCAGTAAGTATTTCCAAACCCAATCACATTAGCATGCAACTTTCGTGATTTTCTTACCTGTACCTCAAAAGATTTCCTATGTCATTTCCTGAAGTGGCTATGGATTCTAGCTCTTCCAAAGTGCCTGTGGATGGGGACAATATGACTTAGTTATTTGTTGCTACACTCACAAACTTTAGTATTTTTTAAGCACTTAACAGGGCCCATGCACTCAGCTAAGCACTTGTCCTGGCTTATCTCACTTTACTGCCACCTTAGGGCTTTTGAATTTTAATAGGAAAGAAGTAAGGACAGTGTCTATATATGTGAGCCCTGGAGTCAGCCTGCCCAAACTTAAATCCTGGATGCACCATTGGGTTACTGTATGGCTCCTCTCTGTTTATCATCTACAAAGAAGATATATTAACTATTCATATGTAACAGAGTGGTTCTGAGATTTAAATGAGATTGTGCAGGTGAAGCACTTGGCATAGAGTCTGGCACATGGCAAACAGTAAAAAATCTCAGCTACCATTATGACCACTTTCCAGAGCAGAAACCAAGGCTGAAAGCCAGTATACGCCTTGTCCTAGGTCACAAAAAACTGAAAAATAGGACTGGGATTTAAACCTGCTGTTGTTTAATACCAAAGTTTTGTTTTGTTTTGTTTTTTGACTACACTGCTGTTCTCTTTTTTAGTCCAGCTCTTTGTTCAAAAGGCCTCCAGGGAAGTTAGTACGGTGTAGAAAATGATATCTGTCACCCAGGCAAACACGTGAATAATGTGAGGCAAACACAGCTCACTGATGCAGCCTCAACCTCCCGGGCTCAAGTGATCTTTGCGCCTCAGCCTCCCAAGTAGCTAGGACTACAGGTGTACCACCATGCCCGACTAATTTTTTATGTTTGTAGAGACAGGGTCTCTCCATGTTGCCCAGGCTGGGTCCTGAACTCCCAGCCTTAAGCAATCCACCTGCCTCAGTCTCCCACAGTGCTGAGGTTATAGGCATGAGACACCATGTCTGGCCAACTTTCTTGCCTAGTATTCTCTTTTAAGATATTAGAGGCAAGTGTTAAGAGGTTACACAGGGGATTGTTATAGATTTGTAAAACTAGGCTGGATGATGGTAACTTTGAGATCTGTAAATATTTACACAGCTGTCTCAAAAAAATCACTTTTTCTCACATGATGAATTGATTATCTAAATGTGAAAGGGAAAACAATTCTTCTAGAAGAAAATTTAGGAGAATGCCTTTATGATTTGGAGCTAGGCAAAGATTTCTTAGGACACAAAGAACATTAGCCATAAATAAAATAAGTTGGACTTTATAAAATTAACAGCTTGTTTTCACCAAAAGATATCATTAAGAGAATGAAAAGGGAAGCCACAGAATAGGAAAAGATATTTATGGCCAGAAGCGGTGACTCACGCCTGTGTTCCCAGCACTTTGGGAGGCTGAGGTGGGCAAATCACTTGAGGCCAGGAGTTCAAGACTAGCCTGGTCAACATGATGAAATCCCATCTCTACTAAAAAAAAAAAAAGAAAGAAAGAAAAATTAGCCACTCATGGTGGTGCATGCCTGTGATCCCAGCTACACAGGAGGCTGAAGCATGAGAATTGCTTGAACCCAGGTGGCAGAGGCTGCAATGAGCCGAGATCATGCCACTGCACTCTAGCCTATGTAACAGAGCAAGATCCTGTCTCAAAAAGAAAAAAAAGAAAAAAGGAAAAGATATTTGCAACACTCACAACCAACAAAGGTGTCTTAGCCGCAATCTATAAAGAAGAAACCCACATGTCAATAAGAAGAAGCCAGGTGACTCAATAGAAAAATAGACAAAAGACAGACATATACTTCACAAAAGAGCTCATTAAGATGACCAATAAACACAATGGTTATTTGTTTTTATTTCCGTCAAGCATGTAGAATTCTCAACTAACATCCAAGTTTCAAAAAATCCAGAAAAGTCAATACTGTGCTGATGCTGTCAGATAATCAACTGTAGACGAGACAGTATTCATGCCTGCAAGGAGCAGCCTATTGCAAGATAATGCAATCAAGTGCAAGGCATTAGCGTAAAGACAAGGTTTAAAGCACATGGTAGTAACATAGCTTCATTCAGAATAAAGGAACAAGGAGTCCACAGAGGAGGTGACAAATGAGCTGTGCCCTGACGGATGGGCATGAGTGGGCTGACAATGTGTACCTCCAGGCATGAGGGGCCTTGCAGGTGGTGGAAGTGGAAGGAGGACAATAGAAGCAAGTCTGACAGTCCTCCCAAAGTGGCACCGTCTCAATGATTGGTAAGATGTGGGGCTAGAAAAATCAGGGGGTCACTCTGACAGCACTCAAAGAGAAAAGAGATGGAAAGATATTTCCCCTGTCATGAACTTACTCCATCCCCCGGTGGGAACAGACCCCAACCCTGTTCTGACTCTTGCTCTCCTGTCTCTTCTCCCTCCCCTCAGTTTCCAGCTGAAATAGAGACCCCTCTCGATTGTTGTACATTTTCTTCAGGGGTCGGGGTTGAGCTGCTATTACTACAACCTATTTGAGCTTCCTTCTTACTTTTTCAGTGAATTCACCTCTGTAGGTCATCAGCCTTTAGCCCCTGGGAACCTCAGGACAGGTAGAATATACACAATTTCAGCTAATTTATCCTGCCAGTGAGACACAACTGCAGCTTCATTAAAAGATCTGTGTCAGGCTTCACAGAAATAATGAAAATACTGTCAACCAGTTGGCAAGAATTTCAAAGCAGCCCTTTTATGTCTGGCGGCGAGGGCACCCGAGGTTGGCCTCCTTTGCTGTCAGCCATTCAGTTCAAGACAAAGAGCATGACTGTTCTTGTCTAGAAATCAGCAAAACTCTCCTGGAGCCATTTAGTAACAGGATTTCTTTAAAAAACATTGTGTGATTTTCCAGTAGAAATAAACAATTTCCTAGCAAGTCTTAAATGGAATGCAGGGACACTCAACACAGAACCAAGCACAGGTATGAGACACTCACTAATGTGTTTCGTTCCAGTTCATCTTGGACTGTAAGGATTTGGGTGGGCCATTTTTTTTTCTGTTATTATTTCTTTACTTTCTTTTTCTTTCTTTATAACTTATTTTCTGAATCATTATGAATTGTAAATAACAGAAACTTCCTTTTCTAAAATTTCATTATGGCCTTACAGAGAGTAGTGGGTAACAGGGGAGAACTACAAAGAATTAATAAAAATTTGTATTGGATTTTTGAGGAAAAAAAACTGAAAAAGTTCAAGAAAGTGCTCTAAGTTCTTCAACAAACAACAAACTTTATTTTTTTTAGATGGAGTCTCACTCTATCACCCAGGATGGAATGCAGTGGCCCACGACCACACCAGCTAATTTTTGTACTTTTAGTAGAATCGAGGGGTTTCGCCATGTTGGCCAGGTTGGTCTCGAACTCCTGGCCTCAAGTGATCTGCCTGCCTCAGCCTCCCAAAATGCTGGGATTACAGGCGTGAGCCACTGCACCTGGCCAACAAACTTTCAAAGCAGGTTACACTACACCATATGGGAAATATTCGTGGATATCTGCAATATTAATATTTGCATGAATGATAATTTAGCCTTCATTTTTGCCTCTAGCCTGTGTGCACATTCTTTAGATGCATAGCTTCAGGCTGTGTTCTATGGGTCCCTGAGGTTTTCCTGGGATTTCACGGATACAGAGGTATGCTGTGGTACTGAACTCAGGCCATCACCTAGGCTCTGAACTCCTATCTTCCACTTCAACCACAACACCTGTGCTAGTATCTGCTTTAATATTGGTGTTTACAGTAAGATATATTTTTAAAATATATTTAAGTCAGAGAGAGAGTGGTTGGAAATCTTTATTATGGATTATTTCCCTAAACATCTTCACAGAGTCTCTCAAATGAACCTGCGGCTCTTGAACTCACTGCTCCTTCAAACTGCCAGTACCATTCTTAGACTGGAGCAAGTAGGGCACCTATCTAAGGCCTTGAAGCAAAAGGGGGCCTTGTGTTTCAGAGTGCTTTCCTCAACACTTTCTTTCTTTTCTTTTTTTTTTTTCTTTTTTTTATTTTTTGAGATAAGGTCTCACTCTGTCACCCAGGCTGGAGTGGAGTGGCACAATTATAGCTCACTGCAGCCACAACCTCCTGGGCTCAAGTGATCCTTCTGCCCCAGCCTCTCAAGTAGCTGGGACTATAGCACGTGCCATCATGCCCAGCTAATTTTTGATTTCTTGTAGAGACAAGGTCTCACTATGTTGCCTGGGCTGGTCTCAAACTCCTGAGCTCAAGTGATCCCCCTGCCTCAACCTCCCAAAGTGCTGGGATTACAGGCATGAGCCCCTACATTTGGCCCACTCCTCGACGTTTTCTAAGTTCTCTCCAGTGTCTGGGACTGGCTGGTCTTTCAGTGGCATCCAGACAGGCCACTCCAGCCCACATGGTTCCTGGTCTTTGTTTCGCTTCTTCAGAGTGTTCCCTGAAACTCTACCTGACATACATGGTCAACCAGTTGCCCCAAGGAACTCTGAACCATGCTTCTGTGGGGTTGTTCTGGGGTCTTGTGGCTGGGCCCCTGTTCCAGGAGGGAAGCAGATTGCTCTTACTGGCCAGTGTGACATACATGGGCCTGTGCATTGGCACTTGTTACCTTGCAATGCCATCTCTGGTCTCTAGCACCCAAGGGTAAGGAGAGTTTTAACAGAATCTTTCACTACCAGCCCCAGGCCATGGGCACCCAAGGTGATCATGCCACACCTTTTACAGGCTAGGATAACACATGTCAGGAAGTCCTCTGGGGGTGACCCCAGGTCTGTTGCTTCTGAGAGCTTCTGAGGCTGTTGCTGCACAGTGTTGCCTCTGATGGATTGATACGGTGATGCTGTGCTCTCCCAGGTTGGTCTTAAGGTCTGAGAGATGATAGATATTCCTTGGATGAATGGGATTGTACTTTTCCTGCCAAGCCTAGACGTTCCTTTCCTCTCTTCCCTACAGAAAGCAGCGTGGGAGGCAGGAGTGTGTCCAAAATTAAAAGAGATGACATTCTAGGAGTGCAATGATTATGGCCTCAAGAGTTCAAAAGAAAACATGATTGGAGTATGTGTTAATTTACATTTGTGGTATAAAAGTCTGAACAATAAATTTAACATGAGCAGAAAATCAGATTATTGCTCACATTTTCCTGCATGCCCTGGGTAACAACAAATAGTGCATTTGTTGTCATCATCAAGGAAGCACCATAACAACCTCTGAGAGAGTCACTGGAAATCAGCATTCACAGGCAACTTGATGGATGATGTCACGTCATGACTAAGAATGTAACCAGCACAAAATAACTGGTACTAGGAAACTGCAAGAGGGAAAACATCTACATTGTTTCTATACAAATAGCTTGCAAAGAGCCATGCCATTGTGAGTAATAACTACAGTGCTACTTTTTTCTTTCAGTGGGAGATATAAACTAGCCAGGAACAGCATATTTAACAATAAAGAGTATGAGGAGATAGTTCCTAGACCTAAACAGGAGCTGATGGGGCCTGGACATTATGAAGAATCTTTCAATGCACTGATTGGATAGAAAATGGCTATGTGTACCCTCTATACCCTCTACCCATTTTCTAAATCTTTATCAGTTAATCACCTTTCATAGGTTCATAAATTTTATAATACATTTCAAATCAAATTGATTATACAGACATGCCTCCCCCACCAGACTCCAAATTTGCCCATAGACTGACACACCCTAGGGGTGTGGGACATGCTGAGCTAAGACCTTCACCATGTCTTGCTTAATCTTTGGTCCTAACTGGTCTACCTCCTTCCTAATCTCTTCACTTTCTAGTGTATTTCCCAAACTGCCAGAGTGTTCTTTCTAAAATGCAAATCCCTGCTTATAACCCTTCAATGTCTAGGAAACCAAACTGAAATTCCTTAGGTTGGAATGTAATTTTCCTCATGACCTGGCCCCTCCTTGTCTGTTTTGCCTGACCTTACACAATACCCCAGTAGTTACTCTATGTTCTAACCCTACAACAGGAAGTTTTCCACATCCTCAGTGTTCTTTTTTTTTGGAGACAGAGTCTCGCTCTGTCGCCCAGGCTGGAGTGCAGTGGCACGATCTCGGCTCACTGCAAGCTCCACCTCCCGGGTTCATGCCATTCTCCTGCCTCAGCCTCTCCGATCCTCAGTGTTCTTAAACATTCTTCCCTCTCTTAGATTCCCTTACCATTACTTGTCTTCCTAAATGATTCCTACATGTTGGGGAATATTCAGATTCCCAGCACCACCTCCCTGAATGCCTTCTTCCAGCCCACAAAAGGAAAGCAAAAGAAGTCAGTATTGCCAGAGAGAGGGGAGGGAGGAAGGGAAGGTGGAGTTGAGGTCAGAGGGTGTGGGGTGCAATTCACAGAATCCCTGAAAGGATTATATTCTGAGTGAGGTAGAAACACATTTGGTGTCTGCAATGAATTGAGCCTCCCCAAATCCACATGGTTACATAGTCCTTTCCTAACTCCCAATCGAGGCTGGCTCTATGACCCACTTAACCAACAGAACAACACAGAATTGGCGGAGATGTGCCTGTCTGGGGCCTAAGTCATCAGAAGCCATGACAGTTTTTGCTTTTGTGCTTTGGAGATCCCTGGGTGCTGTGTAAGATGTTCAGCTACCCTGCTAGAGGTAGCTGTGAGGAGGCCATATGGAAGAGGAGAGGCCATGAGACTACACAGTGAGAGCGAGAGACTCAGTCATCAGCAGCCCAGCTGAGCGCAGCTTTCAGCTCTCCTTGCCAAGGGCCAGATTCAGGAATGAAGCATCTTGTATGTTCCAGACCCATCCACAGCTGCATAAGAGTCCTGTGAGACATCCATCTGAGCCCAGTCAACCCATGGAATCGTGAAAAATAATAAAGTTTGTATCAAGCTACTAAGCTAACTGATGATAACTGAACCAGGACTCAACAGGTGGAGGATGTGCAGGAACTACTATTTGCAAACTCCAGTCTGGCATCACAAAGCAGGACTCAGAAACTGGATGGACAGGCAGAGTGCACCACTACCAGGCATCCGGCATGACATTACACATGCTTCTTTGTTGACCTAGACAAACTCTCCCACTCCCTGATCCATTCTCACCCTTGATTAAGAGAGATGAGAAGAGAGCTGAAAGATGAACACATTCGGTGTGACATCTACCCATAGCTGGGACAGGCAGTAAGGCAAGGCGACCATCCAGCTGGCAAGAAGGCTGAGGACAGGAAGCCAATATCTGATTAGATGTTACAGCAGAGATGGCCCAAACTGATTACCAGTTACTCTTTTGCTCTTCTGGTCAAGGGCACAGATTCCATCCCGGTTAATTTGGCTTTAGTCCATGGCCACAGACTGAACCTTTAACCCAGCCGGCTGTCCTAATTGGATGTCCTCCCTTAGTCTGGGAAAGATAGGACAAGACACAATGTCTTTTGTCGGGGAAAGGCTGTGTGAGTGGGTTTGTCTGTAACAGTAGCATCATCAAAAAATAACCGGGCTCTAAAACGCATCCACTCATCTCCTTCCTCCCCACCTCCCCACAGGCCAGTCTAAATTTGCTCATTTATTTGAATTCCCTATTTCTGTTCATAGGACCAGCAGTCTTTCCCCAGTCCCTTAGGTTTAAAACTTTAACATCACTTTTGAAGTCTCTCTTCTCTCTGTCCCCTACACCCAAGCTAAACTAATATGGTTCACTTCTGCAACATCTCTTAGCTCTTTCCCTCTTTTCTATTTTCACAGTTCTAGTTAAGGTATGTATGACTCTTAAATGGAGTCTTTCAATGCTTCTTAACTAGTATTGCAGCTTCTACCCTTTTTTCTCCTTTCTCCAATCCAGCTTTCACATCCCTGCCTAAAATACTTTCTGATAATGTCATTTTCCAACACTCAGTTCATCAGTGTTTTTCTAACACCTGCAGCAGGCTTGCAAACTGGAAGACCGTCAGGTGATTTAAATGTGAGACACGACTGAGCGTAAGACACCAGGGTGCTGAGTAGCTCCTCTGGCAGGTGCAGAGTGTGAATCCTGCTGAAGGCATTTCCTGTCCGTATTTTTATAGCTAGTGTTCTGACCAGACAAACCACAAAATTCCACAAAATAAAGGCCAAATTCTTCAGTCTAACATTTAAAGCTTTCCATGATTAGATTCCAACTTACTTTTCCAGACACAGAACTTTTAATGTCAGCATGTAGCTCAGAGATGGTATGTATAGGGTACATGTGCCACCACACTTCCATCCCTGGTCCGTGGAAGATATTCCCACTAATCGTAGGACCACTAATCATGGTCCTCTTTCCTGTTGGGCTCAGATACAGCCTCCAGATCATCCCCAAGAGAGCAGCTATGAGCCAGAGGTGCTTAACGTATCCATTAAAACCTATTTGCCATTGTGTACAAGCTCACATCTGATCACTTTCAGCCCATGCCGAATCCCCTCGGTCCACTGTACTGTGCTTGTCATGCAGACCAGAGGACTTCAGCACTTTGAAATAAACACCTTGGTTAGCTGCTTCTCTCTGACCCACCTCAGCTACCACACAGGCTGCTCTGCTGTAGGCTCAGTCCCGTTTTAGGTGAGTTGCCCCCTGGTCGCTTCAGGTCATGGCAGGAGACTGATCCTGATAGTTTGCTCCAGAGAGAGAGGCTTGAATGAGGGTCTTATCTTAGCTAAAGCAGATTTCATGACAAGCCTCCCATCCCTGTACCCCTCTTCCAACCCCTGCAGTGGCAAATGCTGAGGGCCGATCTCAAGGAGACCCTACCCCACTGATGCTACCGTTTTAGATGAACCAATGCACAAATCAACTGGTGCAGAACATCCAGTCTGTTCATGGCCATTGGTGAACGTCATTTGCTTGTGTGTTCAAGCTCCCTAAAAGCCTCATAATCTAGGCTGCTGCTTGGGCTTGGCAGAGTAGCGTGTGTGGCTGTGGGAGATGTGCATGCTATACAAAATGCCCAAATGTCCACGCCACACAGAGTGGGTGGCAGGATTTCCCTTTGAGGAGCTCTATGTGCATTCCTTCAATGACTGGGGGTCTACTTCACTTTTTCCTATTCCATTAGGGCCTGCACATTCCAAAGAGCCCAGTTCTCCTCTCTGTTTGGCAAGACTTATTCTTTCTCCTAAAGTAACCGACTGTCTTATTTGTTTTAAAAGAGCAAGTAAGACAGATGCTAATAATGTCACATAAACTAACTCAAAAACTCAAGGAAGGGGAAGCAGGGAAAAGAACCATTTATTTTATAATGGATGGAGTCAGTTTGTCTTATGATCCTATCAAGAGTTCTGCAGACTGGTACCTGCCATGTTGGCTATGACACCTGCTTTGTGTGGATATCATGCCTTAAAGACAGGCTTGAATATGGCAAAAATTTAATATGATGGAGGTCTCCTTTATGTGCCACCCTAAATGCTACTCTGATTGCCTACATAGGTTAACATGCCAACATGTGTCTTGCAAAGCCTTAGAATGATTGAGTCACTGGAGCAACCATGGCTAGTCATGCAGTAGGTGATAGTTAATTTTTGGTGTTATCAAATGCTGCACCATAGCTGGCAGCCCTGATCTCACAGACCTCTATGGTCTTAGCCTACTGAGTATCTTTCATCTTTTCAGAATTTCTGGGGTTGATTTTTTTTTAACTTAGGAATAAATTCTGCTATGGACTGAATGTTTGCCCCCTCCCCCGCCAAATTCATACGCTGAAGCCCTAATCGCAGATGCAATGGTATCTGGAGGTGGAGCCTGTGGAACATAATTAGATCATGAGCGTGGATCCCTCATGAATGGGATCAGTGCCCGATAAGCGACATGAGAGAGATGATCTCTGTCTCCATCATGTGAGGATACAGCAAGAAGGTGGCCATCTGCAAATCAGGAAGAGAACCCTCATCAGACCCCACATCTGCCAGAACTTTGATCTTGAACTTCCAGCTTCCAAAACTGAGAAATAAATTGAGTATAAGCCACCCAGTCCATAGTAATTTGTTATAGCAGGCCAAAACTGACTAAAAGTTTCACACAAGAATTGGTTACATTTGAAGAGAAAGAAAGAAGTAAAAGCTGTGCTAAGGACTGGTTTTCCCGGAAGAGTGATTATTTCCATCCATACAGAGGTGGAGGGAGGGCATTATATGCATGACAATTTCCCCTCGGAATGAGGTGTTACTGTTGATATTTATCTTTAGCAAAGACAAAGACATTAGTGAGATGGTGTTTGCAACTGACGTGGCTTCATGGAAAAGGCAGAACTTAGTGGGAATGAACTTCTTTTCACTACAAGCTTGTTCATCATTGAGGATTCACCTCAACTGCACTTGTGGGGACTATTCCAGCCTCAGGTAGCCAAGGCCTCCCATCTGATTCCTGCCCTGGCTCAGGACACATGCACTTTCCCCTGGGCTAGGGCCAGGTGGAAGGTGCTCATTAGCCTTGATGTCCCCAGAGTGCAAAGGATTGCATTTTATAAAACTAATGAAGGATTTAAAGATATTTTTTCATTATTTTTCTCTATTTAATTGATATAATCACTTTTTTGTGAAAAAAATACAGTTTAACCAAAGGAAGACACTATGTCACCCCTACACCTCTACAACTGTTTGATCACCCATACGGTAATTCAGTTAATGTAACACAGCAGCAGGAAGGAGTCATGCCTGAAACAGCCTCTCAGCCGAGGCTCTGTGGGCTAAAGGAGGGGGACAATGGCTGGTGAGGGGGAGACAGATTTGTGCTATTTAACAAGATGTTTGCAAAACAATGATCTAGTAAATACATTGGAAACTTACAAAATTATGTTCCTCTCCTAATCATTGTAGGGATTTTAGGGTGTTTTTTTAAACAGTTAAAATTTTATTAGGAAATAGGAATATTCAGAAAAGACTGAAAAAAAATCACAAAATATTATGAAGAATTAATTAGGAAAAAGCCTAGCAAGAAGGCTGTAACATAACAGACATAGAGCGGACCCGGGAACAACTTGGGTTTGAATGTGCGGGACCACTTAGATACAGATTTTCTTCCACCTCTGCCACTCCTGGGCCAAGACCAACTCCTTCTTCCTCCTCCTCCTCCTTAGCCTGCCCAACGTGAAGATGAGAATGAAGAACTTTCTGATGATTACTTCCATTTAATAAACAGTATATTCCCTTTTTCTGATTTTTTAAGTAATATTTTCTTTCTCTTGCTTATCTGATTGTAAGAATTCAGTATATACTACATATAACATAAAAATGTGTGTTGTTTATGTTATCAGTAAGACTTCCCATCAACAGTAGACTATTAGTAGTCAAGTTTTGGGGGAGTCAAGTTATCTGTGGATTTTCAAGGGCTCAGGGGGTCAGTGCCCCGAATCCCCATGTTGTTAAAGGCTCAATTATGATTTATTTCATGGCATCAGTAGTCAATCTCTTGATATTTCTAGTTTTCTCAAAGCCACCTTTAATGTTCATCATTGTTCAATTTATTTCTCAGCAAATATTTAAGTTTCTTATTTATTGCCATATATAAAGTTACAGTGCATCTCCTGTGTTCTGTCTTATCCTTCATCCCCCTAAATGCTGCTTTAAATGGCAGGCCAGGGTGTAGGGCGTTTGATGTTCTGAGTTAGCATGAGTTCTGAGCTGTAAATAAATCATAAATGTACTACGTAATTCATGAATTATTTATTTTTGCTTGTGCTTTCTATAGAACACTATGTATCAAAATCAAATTCAAAGTACTTTAATCTTAGGTGATTTCAGATCATTAAAATAACTGGCTATCCAGCCTTGCAGGAAAGTTTTTTTTTAAATCTATGTCTCCATAAAGGTTCTGACCAGCTAGAAGAAGTAGCAGTCTTCCCCACATTTACTGATGCCACAGAGGTGATGGATCAGCCACAGAGAACACGAGGAACTTAAAGAAATCGAGTCCTGATCAGGCGCAGTGGCTCACGTCTGTAATCCCAGCACTTTGGGAGGCCGAGGCAGGCGGATCACCTGAGGCCAGGAGTTCAAGACCAGCCTGGACATCATGGTGAAACCTCATCTCTACTAAAAATACAAAAATTAGCTGGGTGTGGTGGCACACACATGTAATCCCAGCTACTCGGGAGGCTGAGGCAGGAGAATTGCTTGAACCCAGGAGTCAGAGGTTGCAGTGAGCCGAGATCACATCACTGCACTCCAGCCTGGGTGATACAGCGAGACTCCGTCTAAAAATAAAAATAAGGGAAAATATTCTCCTGCTCTCTGTGTTCCATTAATATCTAACTTTTTTAAACTTTAGTTTCAAAAAATTTACATAAAATGTTATGTACTTATATACAGCTTTAAATCAAAGTTTCTCTCTTCTCTGATACCCTAGGAAACAATACCTCCTGCTATGGTAGCATTTTCTAATAGTCCTTGCTGCGTGTAAAGAAGTGAAAGTTGACCCGGAATTAAAGACTCCTGTCTTCTTTACCACCTTCTCTTTCTCTCTTGCTTTCTAAGTTGTTTCTAAACGTAAAGATCTTAGAGAAGCCTGATACACAGAGAACTCCAGTAAGACCCACCTATGCTTTATAGGAACAGGTTCTCATATCCTCTCTGATGTTTGTCCCTTGGTGGGTTTGTGTTGCAATGTACCTGCTGTTCTGTAGGTGGGAGTCTGGGGGTAGGGGGTACCCTAAGGTCTGGAGGATCGGGAAAATGTGGAGGTGGGATAGGAGTTACCCCAGGCAGCCTGGATTAACCCTGCAGATACAGAGACCTCGAACTTTTCATTCATTCATTTATTTGTTCTGTTTAGTGATGGACCACCTGCTACATGCTGAGAATTGTGCTCAGCTCTGAGGGATACAAAAAAGAAAGACCTGGTCCTCTGGTAAGTAAGGAACAATACTGCGGGAAGATGGCCATGCAAATGAACAATCACACATTAAATGCATTTTTATAAAGGAAATCTATACATGAAAGCAAGGATCTAGAAATCCTTCATTCTGTTCAGTCATTGTTTTTGTATCGTGGGGAAGGGGGAGGAATTGGTATGAAATTTTATTTTGAGACAAGGCAAATTGTAGCCAGAAACACACCAGGATTCTAGTCCCAGGGCAAGATATTCTACTCTTTGGTCTCCAATTTCCTCATCCTAACATGATGGCATTGACCAACGCACTTCTGGGGTCATGGTCAGGAAGGAGGGAAGTTAGCCAAAGTGACTGAGTCCTTGGCCTGAGTCCTAACCCTGGCCTTTTATTGGGCCTCAGTTTGTCCATCTTTCCTGGACCACCATTCTCTGACTGTTAAATGGGAAGAATATCTACCTCTCAGGATTGATGGGGGATAAAGAAGGAATGTATGTTCTCTTTCCTCCTTCTCCTTTTCGTTCTTACCTATGATTCTATGCATATGCTACTCCATCATTATGTTTCATGACTCAGAATTGTATACATTTTAGAACAGTAACATGGTGCATATACTGCATTTAAAATAGCATACCCAACTGTGTCTGCATCCCATAATCAAAACTTTTATATTTTAGTATCAAAGCATATAAATATTCAATTAGATGGGATAAGTAAAGGTCTTGGGTAACCTCGTATCATTTTAGGTCAGATTTTGCCACCACATGTGTTTTTTTGCAAACTCATAAGCAATTTTTTTGACAGCTCTTTGGATTTTGATAAAGAATTATGGACTTGTAATAATAATTTGGTTCACAAAATAATTTTGCAGGAGAAATAACTCTTTCGTTTATGTTTACTTCCAAATGAATGGCTTCCCGTTAATCACTCTTGGCCCTCCCTTTGTGGCCCTGCACACAGCCCATGAGAAGGGCATGTGGAGGATGGTGATTACCCAGATTGGCAACCTTGACAAAAAATAAACCAGGCATGTTCCCCTCAGCTTCACCGACTTTACTCTTGGAAGGAAAGTGGTCATTGGCTCTGCTGTGACTCTCTGCCTAATTTAGTTACAAATCCCTATTCGTGTCTCAGAATTTATTATTACTGGTAATAACAATCATGATATTTTGGCCTCTTTCTGTCACCCTTTGTTTTATTTCTCAGTTAAGAACTCAGACGAGGAGGTGGAGCCAAGATGGCTGAATAGGAACAGCTCCAGTCTCCAGCTCCCAGCCCCAGCAACACAGAAGAAGGGTGATTTCTGCATTTCTGCTTGAGGTACCGGTTTCATCTCACTAGGGAGTGCCTAACAGTGGGTGCAGGACAGTCGGTAAAGCGCACTGTGCGTGAGCCGAAGCAGGGCGAGGCATTGCCTCACTCGGGAAGCGCAAGGGGTCAGGGAGTTCCCTTTCCTAGTCAAAGAAAGGGGAAACAGATGTCACCTGGAATATCGGGTCAGTCCCATCCTAATACTGCGCTTTTCCAACGGGCCTGGAAAATGGCACACTAGGAGATTGTGTCCCGCACCTGGCTCGGAGGGTCCTATGCCCACGGAGTCTCGCTGATTGCTAGCACAGCAGTCTGAGATCAAGCTGCAAGGCGGCAGCGAGGCTGGGGGAGGGGCACCCGCCATTGCCCAGGCTTGCTTAGGTTAACAAAGCAGCCAGGAAGCTCGAACTGGGTGGAGCCCACCACAGCTCAAGGAGGCCTGCCTGCCTCTGTAGGCTCCACCTCTGGGGGCAGGGCACAGACAAACAAAAACTCAGCAAGAACCTCCACAGACTTAAATGTCCCTGTCTGACTGACAGCTTTGAAGAGAGTAGTGGTTCTCCCAGCACGCAGCTGGAGATCTGAGAACGGACAGACTGCCTCCTAAAGTGGGTCCCTCACCCCTGAGCAGCCTAACTGGGAGGCACCCCCCCAGTAGGGACAGACTGACACCTCATTCAACCGGGTACTCCTCTGAGACAAAACTTTCAGAGGAACTATCAGACAGCTGAATTTGTGGTCTCACGAAAATCCGCTGTTCTGCAGCCACCGCTGCTGACACCCAGCCAAACAGGGTCTGGAGTGGACCTCTAGTAAACTCCAACAGACCTGCAACTGAGGGTCCTGTCTGGTAGAAGGAAAACTAACAAACAGAAAGGACATCCACACCAAAAACCCATCTGTACATCACCATCATCAAAGACAAAAAGTAGATAAAACCACAAAGATGGGGAAAAAACAGAGCAAAAAAACTGGAAACTCTAAAAAACAGAGCACCTCTCCTCCTCCAAAGGAACGCAGTTCCTCACCAGCAACGGAACAAAGCTGGATGGAGGATGACTTTGATGAGTTAAGAGAAGAAGGCTTCAGACGATCAAACTACTCTGAGCTATGAGAGGAAATTCAAAACAATAGCAAAGAAGATAAAAAATTTTAAAAAAAATTAGAAGAATGGATAACTAGAATAACCAATGGAGAGAAGGGCTTAAAGGAGCTGATGGAGCTGAAAGCCAAGTTTCGAGAACTACGCGAAGATTGCAGAAGCCTCAGTAGCAGATGCGATCAACTGGAAGAAACGGTATCGCTGATGGAAGATGAAATGAATGAAATGAAGAGAGAAGGGAAGTTTAGAGAAAAAAGAATAAAAAGAAATGAACAAAGCCTCCGAGAAATTTGGGACTATGTAAAAAGACCAAACCTACGTCTGACTGGTATACCTGAAAATGATGGGGAGAATGGAACCAAGTTGGAAAACACTCTGCAAGATATTATCCAGGAGAACTTCCCCAATCTAGCAAGGCAGGCCAGCATTCAGATTCAGGAAATACAGAGAACGCCACAAAGATATTCCTCGAGAAGGGCAACTCCAAGACACATAATTGTCAGATTCACCAAAGTTGAAATGAAGGAAAAAATGTTAAGGGCAGCCAGAGAGAAAGGTCGGGTTACCCACAAAGGGAAGCCCATCAGACTAACAGCTGATCTCTCAGCAGAAACTCTACAAGCCAGAAGAGAGTGGGGGCCGATATTCAACATTCTTAAAGAAAAGAATTTTCAACCCAGAATTTCCTATCCCGCCAAACTAAGCTTCATAAGTGAAGGAGAAATAAAATACTTTACAGGCAAGCAAACGCTGAGTGATGTTGTCACCACCAGGCCTGCCCTAAAAGAGCTCCTGAAGGAAGCACTAAACATGGAAAGGAACAACCAGTACCAGCCACTGCAAAAACATGCCAAATTGTAAAGACCATCGAGGCTAGGAAGAAACTATAGCAACTAACGAGCAAAATAACCAACTAACATCATAATGACAGGATCAGATTCACACATAACAATATTAACGTTAAATGTAAATGGGCTAAATGCTCCAATCAAAAGACACAGACTGGCAAACTGGATAAGGAGTCAGGACCCATCAGTGTGCTGTATTCAGGAAACCCATCTCACGTGCAGAGACACACATAGACTCAAAATAAAGGGATGGAGAAAGATCTATCAAGCAACTGGAAAACAAAAAAAGGCAGGGGTTGCAATCCTAGTCTCTGATAAAATAGACTTTAAACCAACAAAGATCAAAAGAGACAAAGAAGGCCATTACATAATGGTAAAGGGATCAATTCAACAAGAAGAGCTAACTATCCTAAATATATATGCACCCAACACAGGAGCACCCAGATTCATAAAGCAAGTCCTCAGTGACCTACAAAGGGACTTAAACTCCCACACAATAATAATGGGAGATTTTAACACCCCACTGTCAGCATTAGACAGATCAACGAGACAGAAAGTTAACAAGGATATCCAGGAATTGAACTCAGCTCTACATAAAGTGGACCTAATAGACATCTACAGAACTCTCCACCCCAAGTCAACAGAATATACATTTTTTTCAGCACCACACCACACCTATTCCAAAATTGACCACATAGTTGGAAGTAAAGCTCTCCTCAGCAAATGTAAAAGAACAGAAATTATAACAAACTGTCTCTCAGACCACAGTGCAATCAAACTAGAACTCAGGATTAAGAAACTCACTCAAAACCACTCAACTACATGGAAACTGAACAACCTGCTCCTGAATGACTATTGGGTACATAATGAAATGAAGGCAGAAATAAAGATGTTCTTTGAAACCAACGAGAACAAAGACACAACATACCAGAATCTCTGGGACACATTCAAAGCAGTGTGTAGAGGGAAATTTATAGCACTAAATGCCCACAAGAGAAAGCAGGAAAGATCCAAAATTGACACCCTAACATCACAATTAAAAGAACTAGAAAAGCAAGAGCAAACACATTCAAAAGCTAGCAGAAGGCTAGAAATAACTAAAATCAGAGCAGAACTGAAGGAAATAGAGACACAAAAAACCCTTCAAAAAATTAATGAATCCAGGAGCTGGTTTTTTGAAAAGATCAACAAAATTGATGGACCGCTAGCAAGACTAATAAAGAAGAAAAGAGAGAAGAATCAAATAGATGCAATAAAAAACGAAAAAGGGGATATCACCACCGATCCCACAGAAATACAATCTACCATCAGAGAATACTACAAACACCTCTATGCAAATAAACTAGAAAATCTAGAAGAAATGGATAAATTCCTCGACAAATACACCCTCCCAAGACTAAACCAGGAAGAAGCTGAATCTCTGAATAGACCAATAACAGGTTCTGAAATTGTGGCAATAATCAATAGCTTACCAACCAAAAAGAGTCCAGGACCTGATGGATTCACAGCTGAATTCTACCAGAGGTACAAGGAGGAACTGGTACCATTCCTTCTGAAACTATTCCAATCAATAGAAAAAGAGGGAATCCTCCCTAACACATTTTATGAACCCAGCATCGTCCTGATACCAAAATCTGGCAGAGACATAACCAAAAAAGAGAATTTCAGACCAATATCCTTGATGAACACTGATGCAAAAATCCTCAATAAAATACTGGCAAACCGAACCCAGCAGCACATCAAAAAGCTTATCCACCATGATCAAGTGGGCTTCATCCCTGGGATGCAAGGCTGGTTCAACATATGCAAATCAATAAATGTAATCCAGCATATAAACAGAACCAAAGACAAAAACCACATGATTATCTCAATAGATGCAGAAAAGGCCTTTGACAAAATTCAACAACCCTTCATGCTAAAAACTCTCAATAAATTAGGTATTGATGGGACATATCTCAAAATAATAAGAGCTATCTACGACAAACTCACAGCCAATATCATACTGAATGGGCAAAAACTGGAAGCATTCCCTCTGAAAACTGGCACAAGACAGGGATGCCCTCTCTCACCACTCCTATTCAACATAGTGCTGGAAGTTCTGGCCAGAGCAATCAGGCAGGAGAAGGAAATAAAGGGTATTCAATTAGGAAAAGAAGAAGTCAAATTGTCCCTGTTTGCAGATGACATGATTGTATATCTAGAAAACCCCATTGTCTCAGCCCAAAATCTCCTTAAGCTTATTAGCAACTTCAGCAAAGTCTCAGGATACAAAATTAATGTACAAAAATCACAAGCATTCTTGTACACCAATCACAGACAAACAGAGAGCCAAATCATGAGTGAACTCCCATTCACAATTGCTTCAAAGAGAATAAAATACCTAGGAATCCAACTTACAAGGGATGTGAAGGACCTCTTCAAGGAGAACTACAAACCACTGTTCAATGAAATAAAAGAGGATACAAACAAATGGAAGAACATTCCATGCTCATGGGTTGGAAGAATCAATATCGTGAAAATGGCCATACTGCCCAAAGTAATTTATAGATTCAATGCCATCCCCATCAAGCTACCAATGACTTTCTTCACAGAATTGGAAAAAACTACTTTAAAGTTCATATGGACCCAAAAAAGAGCCCGCATCGCCAAGTCAATCCTAAGCCAAAAGAACAAAGCTGGAGGCATCACGCTACCTGACTTTAAACTATACTACAAGGCTACAGTAACCAAAACAGCATGGTACTGGTACCACAACAGAGACGTAGATCAATGGAACAGAACAGAGCCCTCAGAAATGATGCCACATAGCTACAACTATCTGATCTTTGACAAACCTGACAAAAACAAGAAATGGAGAAAGGATTCCCTATTTAATAAATGGTGCTGGGAAAACTGGCTAGCCATATGTAGAAAGCTGCAACTGGATCCCTTCCTTACACCTTATACAAAAATTAATTCAAGATGGATTAAAGACTTATATGTTAGACCTAAAACCATTAAAATCCTACAAGAAAACCTAGGCAATACCATTCAGGACATAGGCGTGGGCAAGGACTTCATGTCTAAAACACCAAAAGCAATGGCAACAAAAGCCAAAATCGACAAATGGGATCTCATTAAACTAAAGAGCTTCTGCACAGCAAAAGAAACTATCATCAGAGTGAACAGGCAACCTACAGAATGGGAGAAAATTTTTGCAACCTACTCATCTGACAAAGGGCTAATATCCAGAATCTACAATGAACTCAAACAAATTTACAAGAAAAAAACAAACAACCCCATCAAAAAGTGGGCAGAGGACATGAACAGACACTTCTCAAAAGAAGACATTTATGCAGCCAAAAAACACATGAAAAAATGCTCATCATCACTGGCCATCAGAGAAATGCAAATCAAAACCACAGTGAGATACCATCTCACACCAGTTAGAATGGCCATCATTAAAAAATCAGGAAACAACAGGTGCTGGAGAGAATGTGGAGAAATAGGAACACTTTTACACTGTTGGTGGGACTGTAAACTAGTTCAACCATTGTGGAAGTCAGTGTGGCGATTCCTCAGGGATCTAGAACTAGAAATACCATTTGACCCAGCCATCCCATTACTGGGTATATACCCAAAGGACTATAAATCATGCTGCTATAAAGACACATGCACACGTATGTTTATTGCAGCACTATTCACAATAGCAAAGAGTTGGAACCAACCCAAATGTCCAACAACGATAGACTGGATTAAGAAAATGTGGCACATATACACCATGGAATACTATGCAGCCATAAAAAATGATGAGTTCGTGTCCTTTGTAGGGACATGGATGAAACTGGAAAACATCATTCTCAGTAAACTATCGCAAGGACAAAAAACCAAACACCGCATGTTCTCACTCATAGGTGGGAATTGAACAATGAGAACTCATGGACACAGGAAGGGGAACATCACACTCCGGGGACTGTTGTGGGGTGGGGGGAGGGGGGAGGGACAGCATTAGGAGATACACCTAATGCTAAATGACGAGTTAATGGATGCAGGAAATCAACATGGCACATGGATACATATGTAACAAACCTGCACATTGTGCACATGTACCCTAAAACCCTAAAGTATAATTAAAAACAAAAAAAAAAGAACTCAGATGAGTAGAGGCCTGACTCTGAGCAATTTCATTGTCCACTCAGCATTTAACTGAGCAAATAAAACAGTGGAATTTTGATTGAAAGAAATATTGTACACCTGTAGAGAGGATTTTGGTGACTTTGGGGCTTGGACTTGGGTGTGTGAGCAGGGCCTTCAATTGTGGCCCTTTGTAATGGTTTGTATTAGGCCAGGCAAGTTATTACAGCTATGCATTTCACCATGGCAGGCAGGGCAAGGAGGGAAGGAAGGAAAAGCGGAAGAGAGGAAGAAGGGAAGGGAAGGAGGAAGGGAGGGAAAGAAGAAGGGATATAATTCATATAGTACCTAGCATTAGAATAGGAGTTTTCTTATTATCAGTAGAAGTAGAAACTTTCAGAATAATATAAAACAACCACTACTTCATAAAGGGTAAACAAATGAACATCCTCAGCTATCTTTAGATATAGCCAACTGATCTCAACCTGGAAGTTGTCGTGTCGATATATAGTTGGTCTACTGGCAGTCTCACCCTTAGAGCCGGACCAACGGGGCCTTGACTCAAAGGATCCTAGAATATGGAACTTCGTCCTTGAATTTTTAGTTCACTTCTGGTGATTGGGGCCAGCCAGAGCTGGCAGTGACATCTGGATAGGGTACAGCGAACCTGCACTAGACTCTCACCTATGGGGACAAGTGGAATGCTCTGGCCTGGCCTCTGTGCCAGAAGGGCAGCTTGGCCAGCAGATGTTTCTTTCATAGGATCACATGAGATTGGTCCATCAGAACGATGCTGACATGTTGATTTGGAGTGGCTCCAATTCTTAATATAGACAAGAGCTCTGCAAAAAATATATATTTGTGTAGTTCCACACACAATTACGGTCACCTGCCTGCTGGTTCTGTTCTTCCATGATTCTAGTATTCCCAAGAAAGAAGACACAGGAAAGTCTACACATTCAGCCAAGGAAGGAATTATTGAAATAAAGGTACCACATTTCACAGAGGACATTAAAGGACTCAAAAAGTATATCCCAATTTGGAGCAAAAAGAATTCTGAAATTTTGCAGGGAAAGTATTACCTGAGTTGTAGAGTTCATCTGAGATCAATCTTGGCCAGACTGTGACTGATTTGGAGAGAAACTTGAGAGACAAATTGCAAAATTTTCCTAAAAATGGAAACTTAGGACTCTGGTTGACTGAATAAAACTGTGGTATCAATGAGTAGGAAGTGGGAGAAATAGAAGGCAGAATAAAGAAAAAAAGAGTTTAAAAATCAGGAACTAGCAGGGAACAAATATGTCATTGTTCTGGGAAGATGTGCTGTCAGGAAGGGTAGGAAGTGGAAACTGGGGGCTTCAGTGGTTTTGTTACAAGTAGACGAACAGCCCTGGACCCAAGACCTCTCCATAGCGTCTCTGCCTGTGAGGAGAGCACAGCCTACAAGGGCTCCCAAGTTTGAGAGGGGGGTGGCTTGTTGGAAATGGAAATGCCAGGGTCCCAGTGCCTCAGTCCTGATTGGTAGATTCTCAGGGGCCCAGTAACCTGCCTTTAAACAAGCTCTCCAGCTGATTCTGACACAGATGGTCTATGGACCACACGCAGAGAACACAGGCATAAAGTCAGGATTCTTTTCTAATGATTACAATAAACACTTGTTGCAAATGCAAACACAAGCGCTTTCTCTGGTCACAAGGTTAAGTTCCAGGCTCCTGCAGAGTCTGCCTTTGGGCCCCATCCACCACTCTCTGCCCAGGCCTGCAACCTAAAGTCTCAACCCTCCTCTTTGATGGGTTCCCAACGCCTCAAGCTGCCTGGTTGGTAATGAAGCCTGTCTTTGGGTGGAAAGCCTATTTTTTCTCATGCTCTTCAAGAACAGTGTGTTTTTTTTTTTTTTTTCCACCAAGGAAGGGTAGGAAATATATGAAACGTCTTGGTTCAGAAAGGCAGAAAGTACCAGAAAGTTGACGAGCACTTGAGTATAAGAAGCAGCTTCATTTTTGTACATACACTGCAAAAGATGTTTTAAAAATACCTCCCCCAAGCAGTCAAAATGTCATTCCTTATATACCAGTGTTTGCCTATAACAAACTAAAATGATTATGAAAAGTCCTATAATAATTTTCCTATCATCCTTCCTTCCATCCCTTGTCTTGAATGTGGAGGCATCCCAGGAAAAGCGAACAGTAGTATCAACTGTTCCATGGAGATGGAAAAGCTTTGAGATGGAAGAGTTAGTGGGAAATAATGGTATAGAAGCAGTTTACTGTTGTCATCCATAGAAGGTGCTATAGGGATACTGGAGATGAGAAATGAAATTGGGTGAGGCTTGAACGTGAGTCGAGATTTGTATTTACCTTGGTAGTGATAGGAAAACATTGGCAGTTTTTAAGGAGTCACATAACATGATCAGGGCTGAACTTTCAAAAAAATTAACCTGGCGAGATATGGAAATGGGATGGAGAGAAGGAGAGAATGATTGAGAGGGACAGGAAAGCAAGATGTCATCACAGTAATCCAGGTGAGGGGCTATGAAGGCTGTGATGGAGAATTGGTGGTGGCCGTGGATGGTAGGAAAGACTGTGAAGGAAATTAGGGAGTGGAAGGAAATTAGGGAGTGGAAGGAAATTAGGGAGTGGCTCCTACAGGGCTTAGACCTGCATGGATGTGAGACAAGAGAGATTTCCGAGGGTCAAGCCTCACTGACTGGGGAGATCATAACGCCATTGTAGAAATGGGAAATAGTGGAAGAGGAGCTAGTTTAAGACTGACAAGTTCTAAACTTGAAGTTCAACTTGATATCTGGATTTGCAACTAGATAGCCGTGTCAGCATACAGGAAGGGCCTAGAGATAAGGGGCAAAGTTGCCTATTTCCATTGCTTGGACTGTCCTTTAGTGGAGATCTCAGAAGGTTAAGGGAGGAGGGAGTGGCTGGGCTGTGCCAACAGAGACAGAGAACTGGAGTGTAGAGGGAGGCAGATAATGTGGTTCAGCCCAGATACAAAATCTGAAAAGAACAGGGTTTGGAGAATTTTCTGGTTTACCTGGGACTTTTACCATTTTCTCCAGTACTCTCTTGAGCACTAGGCCACCATATCTTTCCCAGGACCTTTCAAGGTTCCCATCCCATGAACTTTTCTCAAAAACAGGAAGGTGTGCATTTGAGAGCCATGTAAATATCCTGAAATATTCTAGATTTGGAGACACTTTAGAGTTGGCTGATTTGGGCAGCATTTCTTAATCCTTCTTGGTCTCAGTTTTGTAGAAAGAAAGAAAGGGAAGGAAGGGAGGGAGGGAGGGATGGAGGAGGAAAGAAGAAAAAGAGGAAGGAAGGAGAGAGAAAGAAAGGAAATTAAGAGCCACTTCATAGGGTTTTGTGTGCATGTGTGTGCAGAGGAGAAATGAGATAATGCATAATAAAGCATCCGTACAATGACTCTAAAATATTAAGCCTTCAACAATTATTAGTTTCCTTTTCCTCTGCCCTGCATGTGTCAATAGCAATTCCCAGTAGAAATGGGAAACTCTTGGTAGAACCAGCACCGAGCTAGAGTGTGAGGGTCTGCTTTCCAGCCCTGTGCCAGCTATTGAGTAGGTTATGACCTTGGCCTAGTTCCTCAGCTAGGGCATTCTGTCTCAGTTTCCACACCACTAAAATAAGAGAGCTGGCCTAGATTAGTGTATGCTAATTTCTACCACCAAGTAATTTTTTTAAAAAAAGTAGTACATATTTAAGCTGTACAACATGATGTCTTGACAAACATACATAATGAAATGGTCACTACAGTCAAGCAAACAAATTAGCATATTCATCATCTCACATAGTTACTTTTTTAGTGTGGGTGGCAAAAGTACATAAGGTCTACTTTCAGTGAATTTTCAGTATAAAATACAATTCTATTAACTATAGGATAGTTATGTTATACACTGGATCTCCAGATTTCTTCATCACACATAACTAACTTTTTACCCTGTGACTTCTGTCTCTTCATCTCCCCACCCCTGTTCTATTCTGTTTCTATGCATTTGAGCTTTGTTTTGCTTTTTAGATTGCACATAAGTGAGACCATACAGTACTTTTCTTTCCATGTCCGGCTTATTTCACTTAGCGTAACGTCCTCTAGGTTTAACGATGTCACAAATGGCAAGATCTCTCTTTTTTAAGGCTGAATCATATTCCATTGTAGACATGTACCATAAATTCTTTATTCATTCATCATTAGACACTTAGGTTGTTTCCATATCTTGGATAGTTTCCAGATCTTGGATATTGTGAATTATGCTGCAATAAATTATGCTGCATAATTATAATGCATATACATGGGGGGTAGTAATTTCATTTCCTTTGGTTATGCACCCATAGATAGATTGCTGGATATATGGTATTTCTATTTTTAGCTTTGAGGAGCCTCTGTACTGTTTTCCATATTGATTATACTAATTTACATTCCCACCAACCGTGCACAAAAGTCTCCTTTTCTCCACACTGTTGCCAAAAATTGCCTCGTCTTTTTGATAATAGCTATTTTAAATAGGTGTGAGGTGACATTGCACTGTGGTTTTGATTCGTATACCCTTGTTGATTAGTGATGTTACCACCAAGGAATGCTTTTATCCTTTCTCATACTTGCTATCTTTTGAAAGAATTTTTTTAACCAACCGGAAGTTGTTAAATAACTGATTCATTTCTTATGTGATCCCCAGTGTTACTAAACCAGATTAATATAACTATTGCCCAAAGAAGCTTGTACAGACTTTATATAAGAAAATATGCAACAGCTATTAGGGGCTTATATTAAGAAAAACAGCATGCAGACACTACTATAACCATATTGCAATGTTAAATTCTAGGTTGAACACCACTAGACAAGTTAGTCTTAAGCTTCCTTCTAACACTCTCTGAACCCATAAGGTAGTATAGAGTTTCTACCGTATGCCTTTTGGAGGATTCAGTAATTTGTTTTGCCCTTAAAGGTAGCAATTTAATGTAGTTAGGAAGATAAAGCTAAGACAGGAAGTAATTAGAGACCTATTAAGCACAAAACTGAGCATCAGAATATTTAATACAATAAGCAATCAGAAAAGAGATTTAGTGTGGGCTGGGGTAGTCAGACTCGATCAATGTTGAGAAGAGATAGACTTTCTCTGGTTCTTTAGTGATAATTACATTTTAAATAACCTGAAAGGGCAAATGAGGGCATTTAAGGATTGGATAAGAGAAGGACTTTATCATAGGATGCAAAGAAGAGAAGCCAACAGAAGAGAATGAATGCTCTAATTTTTCCTATCTTTTTTTTCCAAGAAAAAAAGTGTCTATTTCTTCGCCCTTACTTCTGGACTCAGAGGATAAAACCCAAAGTGTTTTGTGATTTAAGTCATTCTTTCCTCTCTAGTTTCATTTCCAGCCACACCCTCTCCCAAACTCCATACTCCAGTCATCTCAGAAGATGGTACCTGATCCACCAAGTTTCTCAAGCCCCAAACCCTAAGCGTCTTCTCGATTCCTTCCTTCCCCTCCCTCTCCTCTCCTCACCAGCCAATCTTCCAAAGACACCTGTAGACTACATCTCTAAATTTCCACATTGTCTTTATAAAGTGCAAATCCTATTGCCACTTCTCTGCTTAAAATATTTAATGGCTCTTCATAAGCTACAGAATAAAGTCAAAACCTCTTATGGTGTCATAGCAGACTCTTGATTATCTAGTCCCTGATTACTTTTCTAATCTCATCGCCATTGGTTTCCTTCCTCCGAGGCTTGATGGAATGTGTAGGAATTCAACTGCTAGAGAAATCATCAGAGGCAGCAAAACCAAGCATTAGAGGATAAGAGCTTAAATTAAGGCAATAGGAATGGGGATAGTAATAAGGATATGGATTTGAGAAACATTGAGTAGAACAGAGACAACTTAGTGACTAGTTAAATGTAAGGATAAAAAGAGGCAAAGCTGAGATGATGATGATGACAACGATGATGGTAATAAGTAAATGACACCAAACATTTTTCTGTGCAGTTACAACATATAAAGCTTTGTTTTTGAGTGTTTAGATATGTTAACACATTAAAATTTCAAAACAATCCTATGGGATAGAAGCTGTATTTATCCACATTTTACATATAGGAAAACTGAGGCACATAAGTTTAATAGCTCGTCGAAAGGCACACTGGGTACTTTCATACAGTCTAGCTTTAAAACCATGCATGATTAAGCACAACACAAAACTGCCTCCTTTGCCTTGTCAAACTGATTGCCATCTCCTGAACATGCCATACTCCTTTGAAACCGTTGTCTTCCCATTGCTTCTGTATCAAATGCCCTTATCCTTTCCTTTGAATGGAAACCTTCTTTACGACACATCAAATGTTACTTCCTCTGGGAAGTCCTCTCTGTGCCTTCCTCCAGCAGAGTTCTTTACCCCCTATTCTGTTTATATTATGCCATTTGCATGGTTCTATTGGGGAATATATTATGCTACGTGCAGATTGGGGACATATAATACACTATGTGCCCATTACTTCTTAGCACATCTATTCCCACCCATGAACTAGACTATGAGCTCTAAAAAAGACAGAATCTGTGTCTCATTTATCTCTCAAGCCCCAGGATCTAGCATATTTCCTGAGCCATAGGAGGTACTCAATGCTTATTGAATGAATGAATGAGTGAATAAATGAATAAAAATATGGCCGGGCACAGTGGTTCACACTTGTAATCCCAGCACTTTGGGAGGCCAAAGAGGGTGGATCACTTGAGGACAGGAGTTCAAGACTAGCCTGACCAACATAGTGAAATTCCATCTCTACTAAAAATACAAAAAAATTAGCCAGGTGTGGTGGTGCACACCTGTAGTCCCAGCTACTCAGGAGGCTAACGCATGAGAATTGCTTGAACCCAGGAAGTGGAGGTTGCAGTGAGCCAAGATCGCACCACATCACTCCAGCCTATGGAGCAATAGAGCAAGACTGTCTCAAAAAAATGAATAAAAATATGGAGGTGAGAATTATCCACTCTGCCATGTTACTAATGGTGATGATGTGAGTTCTTAATGCAGGATTGAGACAGATGAACATCAGTGGAGGGACCAGAAGAATCAAGTCGACAGGTTAGAGATAAACTTGAGACTGGCATGACTGAAGAGGTTAGCAAAATGACACCCAGAATAGCCAAGTAGGGGATGTCAAAAGTCTGAGGATGTAACTGTGGAAGAGAGATGCAATAGGAACGTCTTAAGATCAGATCTGAAAGGAGTAACAAACAGATGTTACTCTTATTTCTGGGCACTGGTTTCAACAATTCCCCTGCCATTAAATTCCTGGAATATGGCTGCTGTTGACTTATTTCCCTTTTCCTAGAATTTCAGAAAATATGTGAATTGGAGAATAGACACCATTACCAAAGCGTTTTCTGGAAAAGAAACCAATATTTGCAAGTAGCATGCAACAAAGATCAAGTCAATGTTTTTGTAGAAGCCAAAATTGCCTGAACCCCAAAATGTTATCTGAATACTTATCCCGTTCACATGGCTGATCTTTACCCTCCATGTCTCCTCACCCACCATTTATGGAGGGACCTCCCCTGTGTGCTTGGTTGCTGGACTTATTTTGTAATCTGCTTCTTATAGATTCCAGCCTTCTAATAAAGGGAATGGGTTGGCTTCTTTTCTCTCCAGGTGTCAATATCATCTTCCTTTGTCTTTACAGATTTTTATGTGCTGGCTGGAGAACCACTTTGGTTTTTTGTTTTTTCTTTTGGTTTGTTTGTTGTTTGTTTTCTGACACAGGGTCTAGCTCTGTCACCCAAGCTGGAATGCAGTGGTGCAATCACGGCTCACGGCGGCCTCAACCTCATGGGTGTCAGACCTCTGAGCCCAAGCCTGCACATATACATCCAGATGGGCTGAAGCAAGTGAAGAATCACAACGAAAGTGAACATGGCTGGTTCCTGCCTTAACTGATGACATTCCACCATTGTGATTTGTTCCTGTCCCACCTTAACTGAGTGATTAACCTTGTGAAATTCCTTTCCTGGCTCAGAAGCTCCCCAACTGAGCACCTTGTGACCCCCGCCCCTGCCCATAAGAGAGCAACCCCCTTTGACTATAATTGTCCACTACCCACCCAAATCCTATAAAACAGACCCACCTCTATCTCCCTTTGCTGACTCTCTTTTTGCCCGCAGCCCACCTGCACCCAGGTGAAATAAACAGCCTTGTTGCTCACACAAAGCCTGTTTGGTCGTCTCTTCACACGGATGTGCATGATAATGGGCTCAAGTCATCCTCCCACCTCAGCTTCCTGAATAGCTAGGGACTACAGGCATGCACCACCATGCCTGGCTCATTTTTGTATTTTTTGTAGAGAAAGAGTTTCACCATGTTTCCCAGGCTGGTCTTGAACTCTTGAGCTCAAGCGATCTGTCTGCCTTGGTCTCCGAAAGTGCTGGGATTACAGGCATGAGCCACCATGCCCGGCCTTGAATAGCCACTTTGGATCCCCATTTGAAACTCCCTTCTGTTGGAATTCCAATAACTTTTCTGCACAGTCCTCTACCCAAATGCCCTTGTGTAATATACATCTCTGTGTTACAGTCTTGTTGCAGACAAAGTGCAAATACTAGGGTTCAGGTGAGGCCATTCCAAATTATTTTCAAGGAATGAGGTTTGCTTGTAAAGGTGCCTGTTTGAGATGTTTCAGAGCCCACCTTCCTAAAGATGTATATCGGTATCTGATACTATAAACTTTGATGTATACTCATTGATCCAGTACTTAAAGATGGACTATTATTGAATGTTCTTGAGGACAGAAATGACATTATAGAAGTCTAGAGTTCACCTAGTATGCCAACATGACTATAGCAGTTGTTAGAATTTTGACATACTGCTGACCCTTGAACAATGCAGGGGTTAGGAGTGCTGAGCCTCATGTAGTCAAAAATATGCATATAACTTTTGATCCTCCCAAATCTTAATAGCCTGCTGTTAACCAAAAGTCTCACTGATAACATAGTAATATGTGTTAATAATAATTTTTTTTTTTTTTTGAGATGGAGTCTCACTCTGTCACCCAGGCTGGAGTGCAGTGGTGCACTCTCCACTCACTGCAACCTCCACCTCCCAGATAAAAGCGATTCTTGTCCTTCAGCCTCCCAAGTAGCTGGGATTATAGGCACTCACCACCATGTCTAGCTAATTTTTGTATTTTTAGTAGAGATGAGGTTTCACCATGTTGGCCAGGCTGGTTTTGAACCCCTGACCTCAGGTGATCCGCCTGCCTTGCCCTTTCAAAATGCTGGGATTACAGGTGTGAGCCACCACGCCAGGCCTGTGTTAATAATAATTAAGACATATTTTATATGTTATATAGATCATATACTGTATTATTACAACAAAGTAAACTAGAGAAAATAAAATATTATTAAGAAAATTATGGGCCAGTAGCTCACATGCCAGTTGTTGCCATACCAGTTGTTGGTTTTTTGGAATGTCATTCCTGCAGACGTGTGCTTTGGGAAAATTTTTCCGGCAGCAGTATCTAAGGGGTTAGAGAAGGGAAGACCCCAGAGTCAAATAATTCAGCAACAAGTCTGTTGTCTTAATCAGGAGGTCAGGTGGTAAGCGCTTGCTCTAATGTGACAGAGGAGAGAATTAACCTGAGCTGCCTGTCATCTTAAGAGGAACAAAGCCTTCTCCAGTGTGTTTTAGGACTCAGCCTCTGGAAAGCATGGACAGGTAGAAACCTAGTCCCACTCCCAGAGTAACAAGGCCAGAACAGGACCACCAGCAACATCAGCTTATTACTGAGTTAGAAAATTTATAAATTCAGAAAATTTGTAAATTGTCTAGTTCAGTCCAGTCTGGGATGAATTTGAGCCAACAAGTGAGCCCTTAGAGGGCAAAAGGGATATGAGATCACAGAGTGAAGAGGGTGCAAGGAAAGGAACCAGCAGGGGAAAGGGCGGGGGATTAAACCAGAAAAGGACAGTCATCAGGCAAATTATGATAGAATGTCATCAAGAAGAATGAAGACTGGAAATAATTATATATTTTTTGATTGGGGGTGACTAGAAATGTCACTGTAGGGATTAAGATGGGAATGGATGAAGAAGAAAATGCATAGTATGTACTATGGACTACTAACTCCAAATGACCAGGACTGGGAAACACTAACCCATGAGCTGGCTCAAAAACAGCAGAAACCTATGGTGTGGTTTGGTGGCCGTGGTTCTGTGCAAATGAAAACTCAAGAGAACCCACACTGGGCTGTGACCAGACCTTCTGTTTTGTACTTATGTTCTTGATGATCATCTTTTACAATTATTGACAGCTGGAGGGCAGGGAGAGAATTCTTGCTTTTGTGTCAGAAAACATTAAACATGGAATAGGAGCAGCACTTCATCTGGACGTTAAACCTCTGGTTAAGGATTCCATGCAACAACTGGGCTCAACTCTGAATATATCCCGGATATATTAAATATATTAAAAATATATATTTAATATATATCAGGATCTCAGCCTCCTCCTGAGTGAGGCATCGGAAATGTCTGATCCAGTAAGCAGGCATTGTGTCACAGCAGCTGTCACACTGGGACTTCCCCAGCAGGAACAGAATTCCTAAGGGATTATCTCAGAATAACAGAAGTTTGAATTATATGGGACCTGAAGTTACTCTCCCTCGTTCCTGGAAAATTTTAGGTCCAGGTTTACTAGTTCTATCTCTCCAGCTCTAGTCATGATTCTTGGGGGTTTTAGTGTCCATGAAGATGATTCTTCTAGTTCCCTGGCCTTTAAAATTTCCTCAACTTCTTCACCTTTAATGATTTTGTCCTCCACTCCTTAGCCACCCACTTACTCCCTTAGTCATATACATGTCTAGACTTCACGAATGGCAAGAATTGTATCTACTCCATAGTCTTTAAAATTTTTTTAAGAGACAACAGGGCCTTGCTCTGTCATCCAGGCTGGAGTGCTGTGGTGCAGTCATAGCTCATTGCAGCCGTGAACTCCTGGGCGAAAGCAATATTCCTGCCTCAGCCTCCCAAGTAGGTGGGACTACAGGCATGAGCCACTGTGTCCAGCTAATTTTTTATTTTTTATAAAGATAAGGTTTCATTATGTTGCTCACATTTCCTCCATAGTCTTATACTCAAACATCTAAATCTTAAACTATCTCATATTTCTGAGTCACTTCCTCTAGTACTCCAATTTTAATAATTCTTCAACCCAATGAGGATCTCTAAACTACTGATCCTATTACCTTTTTACTCCCCCAAATCCCCTATGTCCTCACTTCCATGGCCAAGACTAGAGTGAGACAAGGGAGAGCCTAGGGTGCAACACCTAAAGAGACACACACTCTCAGGGTCCTGCGAGAGCAGGTAGGCACTTGCAAATTTTGTCTCCTTAAATGGTGCACCCTAGGCACCTGGCCTGTGCCTCACACTAGCCCCAGTCTAGCTTACTTCTTACCCAAGCTAGACAGCATAATCCATTATAATAAATACCCAGTGCCTCTCTCCTGTTTATCTGGCAAAACACCACTCTGGTTAAATCCATACCAGCACCTGAGACATTGCACATGGCTGGAGAAAAACACCCACCCTTGCTCATGGTTCTCATGGACGCTAATCTCACAAGCACCTCTCATGCTCCTCAGGAATCTCTCCACATTTCCTAGTCCAGAGGTTCTCAAAGTGAGGTTCCTGGCCCAGCAGCATCAATATCGCCATGTATTAGTCTATTTCCACACTGCTATAATCAATACTACCTGAGACTGGGTCATTTATAAAGAAAGGAGGTTTAGTTGACTCACAGTTTCAAATGGCTGGGAAGGCCTCAGGAAACTCACAATTATGGTGGAAGGCAAAGGAGAAGCAGGCACTTTCTTCACAAGGCAGCAGGAGGAAAGTGAGAAGAACCAAACTATATCACACCAGGAACTTGTTAGAAAAGCAAATTCTCAGGCTCTACCTCAGACTTCCTGAATTAAAAACTCAGAAGGCAGGGCCTGTCAGTCCGCTTTGTCAAGTCCTCCAGGTGATGCTGATATGCCCTCAAGTTTGAGAGCCACTTCCCTAGTCAACTTATTCTCCTCGTCTTGAGACAATTTCATACTTCTGTCTCCTCTAAATTCAGATGGCCCTTCCCCTGTGACACCCACAACTTCTTATCTGAATTTTTTTTTTTTTAGATAGGGTCTTGCTCTGTCACCCAGGCTGGAGTGCAGTGGTAAAGCTCACTGCAGCCTCGACCTTCCAGGCTCAAGTGATCCTCCCACCTCAGCCTTCTGAGTAGCTGAGACTATGACACGCACCACCACACCTGGTTAATTTTTTTTTTTTTTACATTTTTTGCAGACAGGGGCTTGCTATGTTGCTCAGTTTGGTCTTGAACTTCCGGCCTCAAGCGATTCTCTTGCCTAGGCCTCCCCAAAGTGCTGGGATTACAGGTGTGAGCCACTGTGCCTAGCCTCAAATTCTTAATTTACTGAGAAAATCAGAAGATAACCTTCACCTGCTTCCACCACGGATTCTCCTGAGGAGGCTGTGCCTATGCCTCACACCTGGCCTTCAACCTTCCTGCTACCATCAACCACTTGGGCTCTCCTTAAAGTCCTGCGAAGTGGGTCCCAGCCCCTCTCACCTATTCAAGCACTCAGCTCCTGCAGTTGTGCCCTCTTCCTTCCTACTGGGTAATTCCCATCAGTATTTCATATCTCTTCATCTTTTTTTAAAAAAGAAAGAAAGAAAAAAAAGAGAAATATTTCCTTAAATCCATATCTTCTTTAAGCTACCACCCAATTTCCCTGATCTCCTTTAAGCCAAACTTCATGAGCCATATCTTTAGTTTCTGTCTCCAGCTCCTCTCATGGGTCATTCTCTCATGGATCTACTCCAGCCAGGCCATGATGCCCACAACTTCACTGACAGTGCTATTACCATGTGCTTCCAATTGTTGAGCCCCTATGGTCAATTCCGAGCACTCATCTCACCTCCTTGGGGCCCTTTCTGCAATTTCCCTTTGGGGCATTGGCATGCTTTGGCTACATTCACTTCCAAATCTCATCTCGAATTGTAATCTCCACATGTCAAGGGAGAGACCTGGTGGGAGGTGACTGGATCATAGGGGCTGTTTCCCCCATGCTATCCTCATGATAGCGAAGGAGTTCTCACGAGATGTGTTTTTTTGTTTGTTTTTTTTGGTTTGTTTTTGTTTTTGTTTTTTTTTAAGTGTCTGGAGTTTCCCCTATGGACTCTCTCCTGCCACCATGTAAGACTTGCCTTGCTTTTTGCCTTCCACCATGATTGTAAGTTTCCTGAGGCTTCCCCAGCTATGTGGAACTGTGAATCAATTGAACCTCTTTTGTTTATAAATGATCTTTATCACAGTGTGCAAGTGGACTGATACAGATGGCATGCCACTTTGAGTTCCCCTCTTACTTCGTTGGCTGCTTCCTCTCAAACTCCTTTGGTCTGCATCTTCCTGCCATCTGAATGTGGAGCTCCCAGAGCTCCAGCCTTGGCCAGTCTCCCATTCTGGCTACACCCACTTCCTAGGGATCTCATCCAAGCCCATGGCTTTAAATGCTATTTATATACTAATGACTTAGCCCTCCCATGAGCTGTATAGTCACTCACTCTGCAACGTGGCATTGCCAATATATCTACAAATGAGCTCAATATTCCTTGCCCCACCACCCCAACCCATTCATTCTCCAGCCCTATGCAGCTCTGTCAATGGCAATGCCACCCTTTTAGTGGCTCAGGACAAATCTCTGAAGTCATCTTGGATCCCTCTACTTCTCTCACATCCTACATGCATTCCGTTAAGTCCTTTTGGCTCCATCGAAAAAAATGTGTCTGGAGCCTGACCACTTGTCCCCACCTCCACAACACCTCCACACCCAAGCCACCAGTGTCTCTGTCCTAGATTATTTCAGTAGCCTCTGAATGAGCCTCTCAGTCTTCACTCTTACCCCCACAGGCTATTTTTCACACAGCAGCTGAAATAATCCTTATAAAGTATAAACTAGATCATATTACTTTTCTGCTTGAAGCCCTCCAGTGACACATCAGCTCAGAATCAATCCAACTGCTTGGCTATGGCTGACAATGGGCATCACTTCCTTTCACTCTCTGAGACCTCTGGCACCTTGCAGTGTCTGGATGGGCTTGGTACTTATATTACCAGAAAGAGATCCTGATTTAGACCCAAGAGAGGGCTCTTGGACCTCATGCAAGAAATAATTCAGGGCAAGTCCATAAAGTGAAAGCAAGTTTATTAAGAAAGTAAAGAAAGAATGGCTATTCCATAGGCAGAGCAGTGGCCTGGGCTGCTCAGCTGAGCATACTTATAGTTATTTCTTGATTATATGCTACACAAGGGGTAGATTAATCATGAGTTTTCTGGGAAAGGGGTGGGCAATTCCCGGAACTGAGGGTTCCTCTCCTTTTTAGACCATAGGGTTAACTTCTTGATGTTGCCATGGCATTTGTAAACTGTCGTGGTGCTGGTGAGAATATCTTTCAGCATGCTAATGCCTGATAATTAGAGCATAGTAAGCAGTGAGGATGACCAGAAGTCACTTTCATCACCATCTTGGTTATGGTGGGTTTTAGCCATCTTCTTTACCACATCCTGTTTTATCAGCAAGGTCTTTATGACTTGCACCTTGTGGCCAACCTCCTATCTTATCCCATAACTAAGCAAGCCTGACCTCCTGAGAATGCAGCCCAGTAGGTCTCAGTCTTTTTTTACCCAGACACTTTTCAAGATGGAGTCTGTTTGGTTTAAATGCCTCTGACATTTGTCGTTCCCTGTGCTGGAATGTTCTTACTCAAATACCCACGCAGCTGCCTTCAAGTCTCTGTTTAAATCGTATTTCATGAGAAAAGCCTTTCACTCCCTTTTAGACAAAAGAGCGCCACCCCAGGGAGGAATGCCAGGGTCCCATAGAGGGAGACCGACAGTGAAGTGGAGCCTGCCATGAATTCACCAAAGGCCATTCTCCCTTTCTTCCAGAGGAATAGCATTTAGCTGGGCCTATAGCTACCTACCTAAAGACTGCACCTCTTAGTCACCCTTGTGGCTAGGTGTGGCCACGTGACAATGGAATGTAAGTGGAAATGATGTATGCAACTTGCGTTCATTGGCTTTAAAAAAATATGACCGCCCTACATTTCCACTCTTTGTCTTATCTGTGAATGGGAACATGGCTGTGTCTGCAGCCCAACTTTGTGCAGCAAAGGACAAAGCCCTAGGGTAAGGTGGAGAAACAAGATGGAACATCTTGGACCCAACCACTTTGATCCCTATGTGGCCATGTGGAGTCATCTCACCCATCTGGGCCACTTACCCTGAAGACTATTGTGTGAGGGTGAAATAAACTTCTGTATCACTAGCCCTTGCATTTCAGAAATTCTTTGTTGTGGCAGTTTTGTCTTTATCCTAACACAGACAGCAAAGTATCTTCTGTGGCCCTATGACTAATGTTGTTTAAACTCATTATAAAAACTATATAAATAAAATATAAAAAATCAAATAAAATAGCAAGATAACCCTGAGTAACTATCTAGTTTTAGATGTTATTACCTTTTTGGCATATTTACCTCATCCATTTTCTCCAAGGGTTTTTTCAGAAGAGTCATGCTTGTTATTTTAAATTATCTTCTGTGCTCCTTGGCCTTATAAAACTATGGGTTATTTCAAACTTTGGTAAATGTCTAATACACATGAACTTCTTGCATTGTTGAGGAAATCAGAGAAAAATGATGCTGTTTTTCCCTTGTAAGTTGACAATGGATGGAGATGAAACCACTTTTGCAAAATTATGGCAATAAGAGAAATCGGACATGGCAGACTCCATCTTGCTTTTAGCCTCACAGGTTGGCTGTCTTGGCTCATTCCTGGGCATGAGCCAAGCTAACTTTGGCAGAAATTTAGTTTATAGTGTAAATGATAATAGCCTTTCCCCAAAACTATACTACCCTTGTAAAATTAATGAAAGGCCGCCAAGTTAGGAGGATGAGAAGGGCCTGAATTCAGCCATTATTCTGAAAGTCACAAGATGTGCAACCTCCCCAGTTACTCCTGTAAATAACTTCAGTATTGTAGAACCTAAGATTGGCCTTTTGACAGCCTTTTGCATTTCTGACAACTGGATGGCCCCACGCAGACCCGTGACTCAACCAGTCTTATAGCATTCATCCAGAAATGGACTCAGTGCATGAGGACTGTTTTCCACACCCCTATGATTGCATCCCAAACCAATCAGCAGCACCCATACCCTATCCCCTGTGCACCAAACTATCTTTGAGAAACTCCTAACCTCTGAGCCTTTGGCGAGATTGATTTAAGTAATAACTCTGTCTCCCACATGGTGTGGCTGGCCTAGTGTCAATTAAACTCTTTCTTTACTGCAATGCCATGGTCTCCATGAATTGATTTTGTTTTGCAGTGGGCAGGAAGAACCCGTTGGACAGTAACAGAGAGAAGAGAAGAACATAAGAAGTGGAATGTGAGGTGGATTGAGAGTTTAGTGGGACCAGGAAATCTAAGCAGGAGTGACCCCAGCAACAGAGGCACCTTGGAGTTTGCAGAAATCATGGGAAAGGCACTGAACTTTCCACAGTATGTAGGATAAGGACTTGAATCTTTTTTTTTGAGACATTGAGACAAGGTCTCTTTGTCACTCAGGCTGGAGTGCAGTGGCATAATCATGGTTCACTGCAGCCTCAACTTCCTGTGCTCAAGTGATCTTCCTGCTTCAGCCTCCCAAGTAGCTGGGATGACAGGCAGGTACTACTGTTCCCAGCTGGGTTTTTCTGTTTTTTTTTGTTTTTGTTTTTGAGACGGAGTCTTGCTCTTTTGCCCAGGCTGGAGTGCGGTGGCATCATCTTGGCTCACTTCAACCTCTGCCTCTTGGGTTCAAGCGATTCTCCTGCCTCAGCCTCCCAAGTAGCTGGGATTACATGCACTCGCCACCACGCCCAGCTAAATTTTTGTATTTTTAGTAGAGATAGAGTTTCACCATTTTGGCCAGGCTGGTCTCAAACTCCTGACCTCAAGTGATCCACCTGCCTCGGCCTCCCAAAGTGCTGGGATTACAAGGGTGAACCACCACACCCAGCCCATGCCCAGCTAATTAAAAACAATTTTTTTGGTAGAGATGGAGTCTAACTATGTTGCCAAGGTTGGTCTCTCAAATTCTTGGGCTCAAATGATCCTCCTGCCTCAGTCTTCCAAAGTGCTGAGATAACAAGCATGAGCCACCACACCTGGCTGCCATTTTAATTTTAACATTAAATGTATACATATACTACCCAAGGCTGGAAGACATAGGGACACCAAGATGACAGTTAGTGTGTGCTTCGTATATGTAGCTTTGCCTCAGAGATATTACGGGTTTGGGTCCAGACTACTGCAATAAAGCAGATATCACAATAAAGTGAGTCACAAGAATATTTTTGTTTCCTTGTGCATTAAAATTGTGTTTATTCTACACTGTAGTCTATTAAGTGTGCAATAGCATTATGTCTTTAAAAAACAATGTATATACCTTAATTAAAAAAATGGTTTATTGCTGAAAAATTTTCATGATCATCTGAGCCTTCAATGACTTCAGTAATCTTTTTGTGGGTAGAGTCTTGCCTTGATGTTGATGGCTGCTGACTAATCAGGGTGGTGGTTGCCAAAGGATGGGGTAGGTGTGGCAATTTCTTAAAATAAGGCAGCAATGAAGTTCACTGCATCAATTGACTCTTCCTTTCATGAACGATCTCTCCATAGAATGGAATGCTATCCACCATAGTTCTTTCAAAATTGGAGACAATGCTCTCAAACCTGCTACTGCTTTCTGCTTTATCAACTAAGTTGATGTTATCTTCTAAATCTTTCGTTGTCATTTCAACATTGTACATGGCATCGTCACCAGGAGTAGATACCCTCTCCAGAAAGCACTTTCTTTGCTCATCCATAAGAAGCAACTCCTCGTCCATTCAGGTTTTACCTTGAGATGGCAGCATTCAGTCACATCCTCAGACTCCACTTTTGATTCTAATTTTATTGCTATTTCTACCTCATCTGCCATGATTTCCTCCAGTGAAGTCTTGAACCTCTGCAAGTCATCCATGAGGGTTGGAATCAACTTATTCCAAACTCCTGTTCATATTGGTATTTTGACCTCTTCCTATGAATCACAAATATTCTTAGTGGCAACCAGAATGGTAAATTCTTTCCAGAATGTTTTCAATATACATTGCCCAGATCCATCAGAGGAATCCTTACATGTGGCAGTTATAGCCTTAAGAAATGTTTTTCTTAAAGAATAAGTTTTTAAAGTTGAAACTACTCCTTGATCCATGTGCTACAGAATGGATATTATGTTAGCAAGCATGAAACATTAATCTCTTAGTACATCTCCATCAGAACTCTTGGGTGATCAGATGCAGTTAATGAGCAGAAATATTTTGAAAGAAACCTTTTTATCTGAGCAATAGGTCTTAAAGGGTGGGCTTGACCAGGCACAGTGGCTCACACTTGTAACGCAATTATTTCAGGAGGCTGAGGTGAGAGGATCACTTGAGCTCAGGAGTTCAAGATCAGCCTGGGCAACATAGGGAGACCCCATCTCTACAGAAAACTAAAAAGTAATAAAACTTTTTTAAATTAAAAAAAGAGTCAGCTTAAAATATTCAGTAAAAAATGCTGTAAACAGACGTGCTGTCATGCAGGCTCTGTTGTTTCATTTAGAGCATACAGGTAGAGTAGATTTAGCATCATTCTGAAGGACCCTAGGATTTTTTGAATGGTCAATGAGCATTGGCTTCGACTTCAAATCCCCAGCAGCATTATCCCCTAACAAGAGAGCCCATCCTTTAAAACTTGGAAACCAGGCATTAACTTCTCTCCAGCTATGGAAGTTCTAGGTGGCATGTTCTTCCAATAGAAGGCTGTTTCATCTGCATTGAAAACCTGTTGTTTAAAGTAGCCACCTTCATCAATGATCTTAGCTAGATCTTTTGGATAACTTGCGGCAGCTTCTGCTATTGGAGAAAGTGCTTCACCTTGCACTTTGATGTTACAGAGATGGCTTCTTTCCTTAAACCTCATGAACCAACCTCTGCTGGCTTCGAACCTTTCTTCTGCAGCTTCCTCACCTCTCCCAGCCTTCATGGAATGGAAGAGAGTTAGGGCCTTGCTCTGAATTAGGCTTTGGCTTAAGGGAATGTTGTGGCAGGTTTGATCTTTCATCCTACCACTAAAACTTTCTCCATATCAGCAAGAAGGCTGTTTCGCTTTCTTATCATTTGTGTGTTCACTGGAGTGGCACTTTTAATTTCCTTCAAGAACTTTTTCTTTGCATTCACAACTTCACCAACCGGTGCAAGAGGCCTAGCTTTTGGCCTATCTCAGCTTTAGACATGCCTTCCTCACTAAGCTTAATCATCTCCAGCTTTTGTTTAAAGTGAAAGACAAGTAACTATTCCTTTCAGCTGAAAACTTGGAGGCCTTTTTAGGGTTATTAATTGACCTAACTTCAACACTGCTATGTCTCAGAATAGGAGACCCAAGGTCAAGGGGAGAGACAGGGAAACAGCCAGTTGGCGGAGCAGTCAGAACACGTATCACATTTATAAATTAAGTTCACTATCTTCTACGAGCATGGATCATGCTGCCCCGAAACAATTACAATAGTTACATCAAAAATCATTGATCAAAGGCTGGACATAGTGGCTCATACCTGTAATCCCAGCACTTTGGGAGGCTGAGGCAAGAGGATTACCTAAGCCCAGGAGTTCAAGATCAGCCTGGGCAATATGGTGAGACCCCATCTCTACAAAAAAAGGTAAAAAATTAGCCAGGCATGGTGATGTGCACCTGTGGTCCCAGCTTTTCGGGAGGCTGAGGGGAGGCTCTCCTGAGCCCAGGAAGTCAAGGCTGCAGTGAGCTGTCTTCATGTCACTACAGTCTCCAGCCTGGATGACAGAGTAAGACCTTGTCTGAAAAATAAATAAATAAATAAATACATAAATAAGTAACTGATCACAGATCTCCATGTATATATAATAATAATGCAAAAGTTAAAAATACTGTCTAATCACCAAAATGTGACACAGAGACACGAAGTGAGCACGTGCTGTTGAAAATGGAACTGACAGACTTGCTTAACACAGAGCTACCACAAACCTTCCTTGTTTTTTTGTTTGTTTGTTTGTTTTTTGTTTTTTTGAGATGGAGTTTTGCTCTTGTTGCCCAGGCCGGAGTGCAATTGCACGATCTCAGCTCACCGCAACCTCCGCCTCCCAGGTTCAATCAGTTCTTCTACCTCACCCTCCTGAGCAGCTGGGATTACAGGCATGCACCACCAAGCCCAGCTAATTTTGTATTTTTAGTAGAGACGGAGTTTCTCCATGTTGGGCAGGCTGGTCTTGAACTCCCGACCTCAGGTGATCCGCCCGCCTTGGCCTCCCAAAGTGCTGGGATTACAGGCGGGAGCCACCGCGCCCAGCCAAACCTTCCATTTTTAAAAAATGCAGTATCTGAGAAGTGCAATAAAGTGAAAAACAGTAAAACAAAGTATGCCTGTATGTGAATGAAGAAATGGATAAAAGAATGAACCTAGACTGTACTACCAGGTACAATATCAACTTTGGTATTTAAACCACAGGCGAGCATCCCCAACCATGCCAAATAAATGAGTCATGCTCTATCGACAACAATAAGAGTCTTTAGACTTGCTCCAGAATTGTAAGTCTACAGTGGCACTCCCTCACTTGGGCCTGTGCTGATCCTTCCTTTGGCTTTGTCTTTGCAGTTACTGACTCTCAGGCTCTGTGTCCACCTCTTTCACAGCTATGAATGGGGAAACTATCCAAGGCTGATTCTCTACTTGCTTGTGAGGTGTTCAATTTGCTTTATTTGACCATTTTTTTCTCCTAGTAAGACACAAGAAAATCCACCATAAGCTCTGAGGAACAATCTCACCAGACTGAGCATTTTTATTTCTTGAGCCTTTGCCTAAGGAAGAGTGTGGATCATGTTTTCTAATACAAACAGTCAGGATGGAATATCAAAATGTAAGTATATCATGTCCAAGCAGCAGGTGGGGGCCCCATAACAGAGGTGCTGGTTTAAAAATCTTTCCTTCATAATTTTCAGATTTTCCTAATTGGGGCTACAAGTTCATATTCAGATGTTGTGTTTCCTCTGATTTTGGAATCTGTAAACCTTCCCCCTCTCCCTACAGAAGACCTAGTTTTTGCAACAGCTCTCCATCTGCACATGCATCTCATTGTGGGGTGCAAAGGGCTGGTGGCGAGATTTTCCAGTGTGCCTGGCTAACCTGTCATAACTAAAACTTATGGGGCAAACTAGAAATGTAGGTGGTTATTGTGTTGTCACAATGACCGTGAATTGAGTTGGGGGAGTGTATGAAAATAGAGGAATACTCTTGGTTTGATGGAAATGTACAGTGTATTTTCCGGCAATTTCTCAAATTCAGTTATTGAAATCTCACATCTATTTAAGCCAGTCTATGGATCCTGTGTAGGGGATCAAATTGCACAGATTGAATTCTTGACAAAACTTCTGGAAAAAGGACCCTTTCAGGGTTATCAAATTCTACATGGGTCTGTGTCTTTCATTGTCCTTGACTATTTTGCCAATCTGTAGAAATTGAAGTTAAGTGGTGGAAGGTTGGTGGTGATGTACATGATTCCTGTTCTTAGAAATACGAATGACTTTTGTCCAGTGAAGTATTGATTTCCACTCTATGGAAGAGGCTAGTTTTGCATCTATAGGCAAAATTAATTCAATATTTCTGATTGCCTATATATGTGTTTTGTCCTCGAATTCTCCTTTCAATCAATTTTTACTTCTTACTGGTTTCCTTATTAAATAATAAGTGAAATAGGCCGGGCGCAGTGGCTTACGCCTGTAATCCCAGCACTTTGGGAGGCCGAGGCAGGCGGATCACGAGGTCAGGAGATCGAGACCATCCTGGCTAACATGGTGAAACCCTGTCTCTACCAAAAATACAAAAAATTAGCCAGATGTGGTGGCAGGCGCCTGTAATCCCAGCTACTTGGGAGGGAACGGAGGAACTTGCTGTGACAGAGATCATCCACTGCACTCACCTGGCGACAGACGAGACTCACTCAAAAAAAAAAATAAAAATTCAACACCCTGATTCTCCAGCAACTTATTCATTCCCAGAAGTGAGGGTGGCATTGAATGAGAGAAGAATCCTGCGATTCTGACTCATCATTTACCCAGAAGAGAGCGAGTTGACAGAGCTATGTGAAAGGACAAGATAATGTTTACCCTTATTCCTGGACACAGAGGCTCTAAATTCGAATTTCTTTCAGTATACAGTTATAACATTACGTTTGCACAGCCACATTTGAAGATGTTGTGGTTCTCCTTTTTTTAATCTTACATTTTTAACTAATTTACTTACATAACCAAAAAGGGGAAGAACAGGGAAGAATACTGGTCTTAGAGAAGCGAGATGGAAAATTAAACACGAGAGGATCTGTCTGTCTCTCCCTCTACCACTTATTTCTTAACCTGTTTGCAGACTGGCTTCTCCACAAGCTGTAGACCTGCTGCTAGCATCTCAACATCTCTTAACTCATATCCTCTGTGGAAAAAACCAAGAGCACCATTAGCATAAGCCTTTCAGTAATGCCGGCGTGAAAAGGAGCGTTCTAACTTGGGAAGGAGGGTGGAATTTTTTTATAGGGCTTCAGCAGGCAGGGTCAGCTCAAGTTCACTTTGTTTTAAGAACAAAGATGGTTCCTAGAAAAGGAAGGAATTTTCTTCAGCAATTAGCGGTCACTGTTTGGACAACTTGGATTTTACCAAGAGGAGTGGGAGGAACAGTCCGGTCATGTGTGACTGGTGGGGGTGGGGAGGAACAGCTACAGTGGACAAGGACGTGGAGGCCCACAGTGGAAAATTTTCATTTCTTCAGAGTCTCTTACATCTCACAGTCTCAGGACCTGTGAGAGCCTTCTCCCCACTTTAGTCAATCTGACTTGCTTATCCTCGGACCACTTACTGTGGTCAAGGAGGCAGAGTCAAAGAAGAGACTGTTTCTGCTCAGACCCGAAGGCTAGAACAGGGGGAGGAGCCGCTCTTTATAAAGAGGGAGCAGCGGGCCGGGCTCGGTGGCTCACGCCTGTCATCGCAGCACTTAGGGAGGCCGAGGCGGGTGGATCACGAGGTCAAGAGATCGAGACCATCCTGGCTAACATGGTGAAACCCCGTCTCTACTAAAAATACAAAAAATTAGCCAGGCATGGTGGCGGGAGCCTGTAGTCCCAGCTACTCGGGAGGCTGAGGCAGGAGAATGGAGTGAACCCGGGAGGCGGAGCTTGCAGTGAGCCGAGATCGCGCCACTGCACTCCAGCCTGGGCGACAGAGCGAGACTCCTCTCAAAAAAAAAAAAAAGAGGGAGCAGCCCAGACCTGGCTGATGAGGGCATCTCAGTAACAGGGCAGCCCTCGCCTTCCTCCCCATTTGTGTCTATGAAACCATTCTTTTCCTCCTTCCAGGTGAAAGGCTCAATGCTGCCTGTCGGGAACACTGCTTCGGGGAGACCGATTCAGAGAACTTTCAGCCTAGGGAGTACGGAGGGCAAACCCAGCTGAGGTGAAAGTCTCATTGGGGAGCAGCTCCCAGCACAAACTGCTGAAAGGCTGGCCGCAGCCCTGCTGCCCAGATTTCTTCTTCAGAACTCTCTAACTCCCTAGAGCTTTTAAAATGACCCCTGTGGTCACTCTGTGTACCAGGGAAGACAAACGGGTTTGGCTTCATCCCTGCATTGGCAGTGCTGGGTGCCTCTTCATCCTTTTCTCTTTCCTCTTTTTGGCAGAAAAACCCTTTTCAAATAACCAAGCCCCTTCTTCTCTATAAAAAATAAGACAGATGTGAGCTATGAACATAGTTACTGGTGAAAAAAATAAGATTTAGGAAAGGAAATACCTGTCCTCATCATTTTGCCTGAAGAGCAGAGTAGTTACAGTCATGGACTTTAGAGTCAAAATCCACAGAATTTGAGTCCTGCCTTCCCACTTACTGGTTCTGTGACCTTGGGCAAATACTTAACCTCAGTAAGCCCCAGCTTCTTTTTTAGGAAATGGGGAATAATATGTACCTCAAAATTTGGGGGGGTGGGTGGGCGGATCACGAGTTCAGGAGATCGAGACCACAGTAAAACCCCGTCTCTACTAAAAATACAAAAAATTAGCCGGGCGTGGTGGCGGGCGCCTGTAGTCCCAGCTACTCGGAGAGGCTGAGGCAGGAGAATGGCGTGAACCCGGGAGGCGGAGCTTGCAGTGAGCCGAGATTGCGCCACTGCACTCCAGCCTGGGCGACAGAGCAAGACTCCGTCTCAAGGAAAAAAAAAAAAAAAAAAAAATTTAGGGGAATAATGCACGTAAAGAATATGCCATTGTGTCTGACATATATTAAAATCCAAAATTACAGTAATTTTAGTGATTATAAAAACGATGGTGATAACATGAAAGTAACTAATAAACTAAATAAAATTATGTATTTTAAAAATATAAAAATAAGTTTTTACCACCATCACCACTCCCAATATTAGCATTTTTATAATAGAATTTTACAATTAAGACCTCAGATGCTCTCAGGTGGTGGTCAAGCTGTCACTTCTCTAAAGTGGCCTCAATTGCTCCAGGGCCAGAAAGTAGGAAAATTGGAACATAGGAGCACTGGGCGTGATGTCTCATCCCTGTGATCCCAGTACTTTGGGAGGCTGAGGTGGGCAGATCACTTGAGGTCGGGAGTTCGAGACTAGCCTGGCCAAAATGGTAAAACCCTGTCTCTACTAAAAATACAAAAATTAGCTGGGGCGTGGTGGCAGGTGCCTGTAATCCCAGCTACTTGGGAGGCTGAAGCAGGAGAATTGCTTGAACCAGGGAGGCAGAGGTTGCAGTGAGCCGAGATCGTGCCACTGCACTCCAGCCTGGGCAACAGAGCGAGACTCCATCTCAAAAAATAAAAAATAAAAAGAAAGAAAGAAAGAAAGAGAAAAAAAGAAACACAGGAAACCTCTGCCCTGAAGAATGGGGTAAGTAGACCAGGGACCAGGTCCCCTCATTTCAGTGTTACATCCAGGCTCTGTGTGTGTGTGCGTGTGTGTGTGTGTGTGTGTGTGTGAAGGCAGGGGTGGGGTGAGCATGTGTGCACGTGGGGGTGTGTATGTGTGTGCATCCATGTGCCTCTGTGTGCCTGGATCTGTGTATGTTCATGGGATGTGATGATTAAACGGTATGTGACATCAGAAATTATCAACATTGACACTGATTACAGATGCTGGCAAATTAGCAATGTAGAAAGGGGAAATGAAATTTGGCTTAGCTGTGAAAAAGTAATACTAATTACAGTCATTTACATGAGCCCCTTACCATTTATGCTTAATTACCATACAGCACAATCATAATCGTGTATCATTAAATATGTGCCCAGTTAACTTTCGTGTACGTTGTCTTGATTAGAATGATGGGCTCTGCTCTACTTAGATGCTCTGCTCAGACTTTACAGTACGTGGAGTGCACAGCTTGGACACTCATTCACAGAGACATTGCTTAAAGTCCCTGCTACTTCAGGGGCTATCAAGAGGGATCTGGCTCCCCAGATTCCAGAACTGCTTGCCAGGCTGTTTCGACAGGTACTGTAGTTTGAGAAAGCCCTCTCAACCGCATCCCAATGCATGGAGGCAGAAAGGATTGGACTCTCTCCCTTTTCTTCCTCTCCCATCCCCAGAGGACATCAGAGGGCCCAGGGAGCTCACCTCCCACAGCTAAGGAGACACACATAGCTAAAAGGACAGGACACACCCGTACACAATCGCTGCCCCTCCCCCCTCCGACAACCCCCCACACACATAATAAGATAGTAGCAGAGAGATACGGAGAGAAATAGACATGCAAGCCAAGAGACATGGAGAGAGCGAAAAAGAGATGTAAGAGGCGTCAAGAGAGGCAGACAGAAGCAGAGACAAGTAGAGAGGCACGCAGACAGAGAGAGATATATAAAAAGTGGGAGATGTGAGGGCGATCTGGCTGTGACATCTGTCACTCCATTGATTGCCAGCATTGATTCGGCTGATATGGCAGTCTGGGTGGGTGTCCCCTTCCTCCCTCATGGCTCCATGTGTGTCCCTTCTGAAGCTGCATGCTCCCTGGAAGAGGATGACCATCCCTGATAGACCAGTCTTCGGTCAAGGCCAAGAGTAGCTGTGCTCCCCTGCTAGCACCTCCAAACAAGCTCCCCCAAAGTTGGATAGAGACACAGCCACAGAGGGAGCCAGTTCAGAGGCCTTGAGAGACCTGGTTGTTTTTCTCTGATGCTCCATGAGATAAAATAATTCCCACAAGCCAACCCAGCGAATTATAGGGTCCCTCCTTATCCCGAATACTGACGCAAAAGAAAGTGGGGGATGAAAAGACAAGGGGAGGAAGGAGAAGATAAGGAGCTAGAGCAACAGAAAGACAGAGACAGACAAAGAGAGATCAGGAACAGAGAAGAGGGTCTTAGGCAGGTGAGTGGATCTGCAGGACCCTTGGTCAGGACCCACCTAGTTAAAGACTGTGGAAACAGAAAAGAAATGTGGTGATATATCCATGTCCCCTCTTTGCTATGATAAAATGTCCAAGTCCTTTATGGGTTGTGTAGATATGAAACTTTACTGGGCACTTACCATGTACCTGGACCCAGGCTAAATGCTTTCACATATTTGACTCATTCAATTCTCAGAACGACCCTGTCTTGCAGGTACTATCATGGTGCTCATTTTATGGGGGGGGAGAAAAAAAAAACTAGGTGGTAACTTGCAAGTAACTTGCCCAAAGTCACCCAGGCGGTAAATGAGATCAAAATCCTGCAATCTGGCTCCAGAGCCTGTGTTCTCCACTATAACACAATATGCTATAACTCTAGCAAAGCCGGTTACGTAATAACTGACAGTTCAGGGATCCATGATTTCAAAGCATTCTTGTTTAACTATAGTTTATTTCAAATTAATGTAATATGCAATTTAATCAACATTCCCAGGATAAATAATTTTCATTTCAATCAAGACTCTACCTTGTCAGCTCAGCAAGGGCAGCGGGGGCAGGATTCTCGTGTTGTGGTTAGCAACAGAGAAACGGATGCCCCGCGGGGTTTAGTTACTCTTTATGACTGTCACACAGTGTGGCTGGCAGACTCCAGTCTTCCACCTCTGTGGTCCCACTCGCTGCCGTGAGTTTGGGTTCTGTTACTTTTCAGCTGAAAGACCTTGAAGAGATTGGGATTTGGTTCTTCAGTAACTCCAATTTCCCCTAAGGAAGCTTATGCAAAACTCTCCATCAGCTTTCTAATCTATTAATAAATAATGATAGTTTTTAAAAGAATTCACTTGGTTACCATCCTTGGAGATTAATTACATGATTAATTTAGGTAAGTGCTTATGAAATATAAAGTGCTTCATAAGTCCTAAGGATTTATGCTCCAGCATTCTCATTAGGCCTGGAGGACAGAAATTCTCTGCTGCTTCTCCTTCTCCTCCTCCTATCTTTTTCTTCTTTAATAAAAATAGATTTCACAAAGATTGCTCAAACTGGATCATAGACTTAAATATAAAATGCAATACTATAAAACTTCTCAAAGAAATCATAAGAGAAAACCTGTGTCCTTGGGTTTGGTGATGAGTTTTTAGATATAACATCAAAAACACCATCAAGAAAAAAAGAATAAATCAGAGTTTATTAATAAAAACTTCAGCTCTGCAAAAGATATTATTAAGAGAATCAAAACACAAGCTACAGACTGGGAAAAAGTATTGGCAAAACACATATCACATAAAAGACTTTATCCAAAATATAAAAAGACCTTTTAAAACTCAAAAATCAGAAAGCAAAGAACCCAATTAAAAAAATAGAAGTAGTGTGTACACATGTTGACTCGGGGCTTAACATTTATCCAAGTTTTCTGGGCTTTCTCAGTCAACCCAGTCCCTCTACTTTCTCTCCTCCAGCTCTTCCTTACATGTTTGGCCCTCTGAAGACCTTTTCCTCGTCTCCTTTTCCTCGTCTCCAATGAGTTTTCAATGCTATTTATTTATCACTTTAAAATTATTTCTGTCTTTTCAATGGGATCTTGGGAGGGAGAGCAGGTTGATGTATTCCCTGTCTGACATCTTGAACATCTTCAACTTGAAACCTGTTGTATTTATGTTATATTTACAATTCAAAAGAGCTATGAGTTTATGACTTAAAGAACTATAGAAGCAACTTTACAAGAGCCTGAGAGCACTTGCCCACGTATAAACAAGGTCACAGAATATAAAATCTACAAGGAAAATTGATTATACCGGGAGGTAGTCATTCTCTTGCAAGTTTTGCAGGTGCAGTTCCAGGGCCTTTTATTTAACCAGTGTAGTTCCTGGGCTCCTGGCTACTAAATTTTAAAGCTGCCAATTTAAGACTGGGAGAGGACATACATTTGTGGTTATACATCTGCAGCTATACATTTGAGGTATACATCTGGAGTTTCTTCAACTGCAGGCTAGCTAAAACATATCTGGTGCTAACACAGGTTAAGGGGAGGGATCACTAAGATAAGAGATGACAAGAGCTGGTGATGAGCCTTTGGAGGAGAAAACGCCATCCACCAACACATTGCCTGTCCCTTGCCCATCAGAAATAACGTTCCTCTGTGCTTGCACTTCTCTGTGTGAGAAACACCCGTGCATTGGCAGGACATCCCAGGAATGGAAAGTGAGATCCCATACCCTACCCTTGCAAGTGCGGTACTGACATGAAAGGAGGGCTCTTATACCTATCCAAGTTGGAACTGGGCCAAATCAGCTCAGGGTCTCCTGTGGAAGAATGAGCTGTGGCTATTCCGAATGGAACACCACCACTTGTTACATGGCATTGTGCCCAGAACTCAATGTATATCACCTCCTTTCATCACCCCAAGAATGTATGAAACAATTGCAATTATTATCACCATTGTACGGGTAAGAGAGGTTAAGCAACTCTCCTAGGATCACTGAGCTGGCATTAGAGCCAGGACTGTTTGATATCAGGTCCTCTGCTTCCACCTCCTTTCCCCTGCATCATTGTTCTTTCAGCAAAATGAGAAGCTGAATATCAATGCCTCTCGTCAGTGCTGACTCTCATCATATTGCACCAACTACCCCTTAGAGAACTTACTGGGAACACAGACAATCGTCATGGACATTTTTACTCCCCAGACTGGAACTCAGGGCACTGAATTGAAAATCCAAAGGAACTGGCAAGGAAGGGAATTCAGTTCTCTGGTTACTGAGTTATAGGTCATCCATGCACCACATTAATTTTCAGTAGGGGGAGGCTTTTGGGGGCAATGAGGGCGAAAAGGGCTTCTTATGGTCCATGGAACCCTTGCCAGCCCAAGAGTCTAGTGGATATTGGTGAGACTTAAGCCTATGCTTCCTTTCTACAGCTACTGATTTTTGAACATATTTAGTAATATTAAAAAGGGTAGATGACAGTACAAGTTAGTGATTAAGTGCATGACTTTGGAGTCCTACAGTCTGGGTTTGAATCTGGCATAGCTGTTCATACATAGCTACATGTATGACATCAAGCAAGTCACTTCCCCTTGCTGAGCCTGGGTTTCCTATAAAATAATTCCACTAGTATCTCATTCATTGGGCCTATTCCTTGCTTAAATGAGATGTTTGATAAGTGCCTGCCACACAGATGCACAATAGATTCAATCTATGTGTCTATGTATCTATCTTTCTATCTAATCTATTTATCTGTCTCCCCACATCATCTCTCTCTGTTCCTCTGTGAGTGTATGTGTGTGTGTGTGTGTGTGTGTGTGTGTGTGTGTGTGTATGTGTTGGTCTTAATCTGTCATTATCATCATGATCATTATCATCATCAACATTTTTGTTGCTGGTTAATTTTTTTTTTTTTTTGAGACGGAGTCTTGCTCTGTTGCCCAGGCTGAAGTGCAGTGGCGTTATCTCGGCTCACTGCAACCTCCACCTCCCGGGTTCAAGCGATTCTCCTGCCTCAGCCTCCCGAGTAGCTGGGACTACAGGCACATGCCACCATGCCTGGCTAATGTTTTGTATTTTTAGTAGAGATGGGGTTTCACTGTGTTAGCCAGGATGGTCTCGATCTCCTGACCTCATGATCTGTCTGCCTCAGCCTCCCAAAGTGCTGGGATTACAGGTGTGAGCTGGGCCTTTTGTTGCTGTTTTTAATATCAGGTATAGTTTTTGGTGTCCAATCTCCAATCTGATCACTCCTGAGAATACTTAAGTTCCATTCAGCAAGTGTCAGGACCTTCAAGGTTCCTGCCCTCGCCATCTAATTGCCACCGTCAAGTCATTTAACATCGTACACAGCCTACTCTGATCTCTTATGCCAGTGTCCAGGCCTCACCATACAGAGGCTGTCTTCAGTGTCTACCTTGTTTCCCACCTGGTCCCTGCTGTCCCTCCAGCCTTGCCTTGTTCCTCTCCCCACCCCACTCCAACTCTGCATACTTCCACTTGTCCAAATCTCCTTCCACACAGACTCGTAAGAGCCTGCCTGCAAGAAGTTGCTGTGCCAAGCGATTATTTCCAGATAGACCCAGATGCTGGGCCATGTGTGTTCCACATCTGGCCTGTCCTGCCACCTAAGCCACAAGCATTTTTTTGAGAATTTATCATGCCCCAATTCCTGTAGAAAATCTACATTTACTCCACACTCACTGACCTCACATATTGGACAAATGCACTGAGGGGCCACCATGTACCCAGAGGTAGGCTGCTGAATTGTGAGTGATACAGTAGAAAAATCATGGATTTTTTTTCTTCATTTGGATCTGGATCTGAATCCTGACTGCATCACTTATTACCAGAATGATTTCAAAAATTCCTTGCCCTCTGTGAACCTGAGCTTCATCTTGTGTAAAATGGAAATAAAATACTTCCTTTACAGGAATTGTGGGATTATTTTTATTTTTATTTTATTTATTTATTTATTTAAAAAATTAGAGATGGGTCTCCTTATGTTGCCCAGGCTGGTCTCAAACCCCTGGACTCAAGCCATCCTCCCACCTCGGCCTCCCAAAGTGTGAGAATTACAGGCATGAGCCACCTCGCCGGTCGTGATTATTTTTTAAAAAATTTACAAGAGGGCCGGGCGCAGTGGCTCTCGCCTGTAATCCTAGCACTTTGGGAGGCCGAGGCGGGTGCATCACGAGATCAGGAGTTCGAGACCAGCCTGACCAACATGGTGAAACCCCATCTCTACTAAAAATACAAAAATTAGCTGGGCGTGGTGGTGCGTGGCTATGTCCCAGCTACTTAGGAGGCTGGGGCAGGAGAATCACTTAAACTCAGGAGGCGGAGGTGCAGTCCAGCCTGGGCAACAGAGCTAGACTCCGTCTCAAAAAAAAAAAAAAATTATATAAGAACACCAAGCTCCAAGCTCCATAAAAGGTAGTTCCTTCTTTTCTCCTTCCTGAAGTGAGACTCATCTATTTTCACAGCTTTAACTATTATTTCTATGCAGATAACTCCTAAATTCAATGGATATTTATTGCATTAGAAATGACTATGCCAGGGCATTTAGAGAACTTGGTGGTTGCAGTCAACGGAAGGGTAGACCCCAAAAATATGTCCACACCTGAATCTTTAGAACCTGTGATTATTACCTTATATAGCAAAACATGTGATTAAATTAAGGATTTTTGAGAGGATAATCTTAGCCTGGATTATCCAGGTAGGCTCTAAATCCAGTGACAAGCATCCTCATGAGGGTGAGGTCAAGGGAGATTTGACAGGAGAGGAGGACGAGGCGACGTGACCATAGAGACAGAGCTGGACGTGATATGACCACAAACTAAGCTGCTCCTGGAGGCCCCAGAAGCTGGGAGAGGTAAACAGATTTTCCTCAAAAGCCTTCTGAGGGAGAGCAGCCCTCCAATGCCTTCACTGAGACTTCTGGGCTTCACAACTGTGAGAGAATAAGTTTACGTTGTTTTAAGCCATCCAGTGTGTGATCATTTGCTTTTTCGTTTTTTTGGCGGAGGGTTGGGTCTCACTATGTTGCCCAGGGTGGTCTTGAACTCCTGGGCTCAAGCAATTCTCCGGCCTCAGCCTCCCACATAGCTGAAATTACAGGCATGTGCCATCACGCCTGGCCTGAAGATTTGTTAAGCAGTCGCAGGAAACAAATACAGTGATAGGGAGGACCATGAGATAACTGCTAATTTGGGGTTTGAGTGATTACAGTAGGAGATGGCGCCCTTTACCAAGTGTGGAAATAGAAGAACAGGTTGAAGGAAGAAGCTGGTGAATTCAGTTTTGGACATGCTGAGTGTTGGAACAATCTTCCATGGGTCTCTTGTGATCCTTTACATCTGAATATGCTAAGAATGCAAGGCCTTGACAACTCTTTTGTTTTGGTTTGGTTTGTTTTTGAGACAGGGTCTCACTGCCACACAGGCTGGAGTGCAGTGGTACGATCTCAGCTCACTGCAACATCTTCCTCCTGTGTTCAAGTGATTCCTGCACCTCAGCCTCCTGAGAAGCTGGGATTACAGTTGCCCACCCCCAGGCCTGGCTAATTTTTGCATTTTTAATAGAGATGGGGTTTCACCATGTTGGCCAGGCTAGGCTCAAACTCCTGACCTCAAATGATCCGCCTGCCTTGGCCTCCCAAAGTGCTGGGATTACAGGCATGAGCCACTGTGCCCAGCTGCACTTGATCACTCTTTACCTGGGCCATATCTCAGCCTTCTTTTTGCAGTGAGCAACCTTGAAGGACTCCTTCCAGAACAGGCAGCAGGATTGCTCATTGCCTGCTATAAAACAGTAGGTTCCTCCAGCTTCCTGTCCTTTCTTGTAACACAATCAACTGCATGTGCAGGCCTCCGTCTGGCCCCCCAGTTCATCTTCATGGGATTTGGGGTGCAAGGGTCATTGATGCCAGCATGCTAATTCTCATGCTGCTTGCTGTGCTGTGAGTAAAAAGGACCTTTGTCTTTGAATCAGTTTCTTCTGCCTGCATCCATAAAATAGTAACAGGCTAACTTATTTGCTTGAAAGTAGTATAAAATCAAAAGTCAACTGGACCCTGAGTTGAGGGGCCTTGGGGTCTTCCTGTTTCCTGGAGACACCAACTAGGGAGTTGAATAAATAGGTCTGCAGCTCACCAGAGACATTTGGACTAGAGATAACAGATTTGGAAATTATCAGCTGAGCAGTCATAGTCAAAGCCATGAATTTAAATCCTGCTACCCAGGAAAATTTTATTAAGTGAAAAGAGGAGAAGAAGAGAAGAGGAAGAGAAGAGGAGAGGAGAGGAGAGGAGAGGAGAGAGAGAAGAGAAGAGAAAGAAAAGAGAAGAGAAGAGAAGAGAAGAGAAAGAAGAGAAGAGAAGAGAAGAGAAGAGAAGAGAAAGAAGAGAAGGCTAAAGAAACCTGAGGAACACTGACATTTGCAGGGCAAAAAGAAGAACTCAAAAATTAGACAAAAATGATTCAAATATTTTCCTACTGACTCAGCTTTTGTATGTCAGAAATCCTTCACTTACTGACTTTGAATCCTTCCCCTGCATCTAATCAGTGTCAATTCCAGCTAATCTTTGAGTCACACTTTGTCCCACGCCCATCCCTTCTTCCCATTCCTAGCTGACATTCTAGTTTATACTCCACATCTATTGCATCAGTTCTTTGCCATAACCTCTTAATAGGTCTCCTTGCTTCCTGTTAATACCCACTACAATCCATCCCATACAGTGCTACCAGGTTAATTTTCTTAAAATATTTCTTGGGTTGACTCACTCTTCCTTGTTAGAAACGGTCAATAGTTCCCTGGTATGTCATGATTCCTATTCTGTCTTTCTGTACCCATTGACCCTGATTCTTAATGAAAAACAGGAACTGGCATCATAGGGAATAAAATTGAACTGTGAAAGACAAGAAAAAGGACAGGGGAAGGATAAAAAAGAAAAGGAGAACTTAGGTTGTGAGGAGAGGTTGACTTTGTTGGGGCTATTGGAAATAAGTCTTGTTCAGGGATATGCAAACTATGGCCTGTGGGCCAAATGCAGCCTGCCACCTATTATTGCTAATAAAGTTTTATTGAAACACAGCCATATCCATCATTAACATATTGTCTATGGCTGCTTTTGTGGCTACAGCTGCAGAGTGAAATAATTACAACAGATCCTATCCGGCCCGCAAAGACTAAAATATTTACTGTGTGGTTCTTTACAGAAAAAATTTGCCAACCCTTGGTCTAGTTATAGCTTCAATATGTAAGAGATATTAGACCTCAAGAAATGTAGAAAAGGATATTATAGGAAATTATGCTTGGGATTACCAATTGGATAGATCCCTGTGGACAGCCTTTGAAAGATTCCAGCAAAGATTTGAATTACTTTTAATTGCTGGACTGTTTCTTTGAATACATTTTCTCAGACTGCGCCATGAGGCAATCCCAATTAAATGTCCTTTGTGTGTTGATCCCTTAGCATCTTTATTTATATTATTTCTCTATCTTGAAATTTCCCCTCTAGCTTACTTTCATGTCTGGCTTATTCCTTTAAATCCTTTCCTTCAAATTCCAGCTCAAGTTTACTTTCCTTTGATAAGCTTTCTCTGTCCTTTATTGCCCACAGTAAGCTCTCACCTCACATGATAAAAGCCGCATTTAATCAGCACTCCCCCATTCAACCTTTACATACTGCTATGTATTTTTGGTTAATCTTTTCATGGCGTGAGGCTTTCTCCCTATGAAATCACAAGCTTATTGAAGTCAAGAACTGTGTCTTATGTATCTTTTCATCCCCCACAGCTTCTGGCAAAGGGAATTGCATAAAATTGTGCTTGATAAATTTACTTATAATTAGTGAAAGCAGGAGAAATACAAGGAAACAGATTTTCCAACTTCCAAGCCCTATAGAAGTGCTATGCCCCAACACTGTCACATATTAATGTCTGGCTCAGTTTTTAAGCAACTGAATTTGTTATGTAAAAGTCCCAAATCTTATAACGAGAACATGAAGGTGATTGGGCTATGATGTCTGTCACCTTGTCGGTTGCTAGGCTTGATTTTGTGCTCCATTGCTCCTGAACCTCTCCTGAAGCTGCCTGCCCAAAGAGAGGGGTAGGGGGTCTTCCATACAAGTGGCTAACAGGTATATTTAAAAATGCTGCACATCACTAATCATCAAGGAAATGCAAATTAAAACTATAAGGATATATCACTTCTCACCTGTTAGAATGGCTACTATCAAAAAGACAAACGTTAACAAGCGTTGACAAGAATATGGAAAAAAGGCAACTTTTGTACACAATTGGTGGGAATGTAGATTAGTACAGCCATTATGAAAAACGGTGTGGAGATGTTTCAAAAAATTAAAAATAGAACTTCTATATGTTTCAGTAATCCCACTAATGGGTACATATACGAAGGAAATGAAATCAACATGTTGAGGGGATGGTGGCACTTCCATGTTTACTGCAGCACTATTCACAATTGCCGGGATTTGGAATCCACCTAAGTGTACATCAATACATGAATGAATGAAGAGAAATGTGATATACATACACAACTGAATACTATTTAGCCATAAAAAAGAAGAAATCCTGACATTTGTGACAACATGGATGAACCTGGAAGACATGATGTTAAACAAAATAAGCCAGACAGAGGAAGACAAATACTGCATGGTCTCATTTAGATGCGGAGTCTACTTCTATGTAATCTCATAGAAGTAGCCAGTAGAATGATGGTTACCAAGGAATAAGGTGGTTGGGAATAAGTTGAAAGCATCTATTGTACAACTGGACGACTATAGTTAATTACATATTGCATTCCTGAAAAATGCTGAGAGTGGTTGTCAAGTGTTATCCCAAAAATAGCTCTGTAAGGTAATGCATATGTTAATTAGCTAGATTTAATCATTTCACAATGTATATATACTTCACATCATGTAGTACACAGTAAATACATACAATTTTATCTGTTAATTTAAAAAATTTAAAAAATAACCAAAGAGGGGCATCTGCTCAGATAGGACAGTTCGTTGTCAAGTGTATAGCAGCCTTTTGTTAGAGCAATCGGTGATCATGAAAAGTGTATGCTAATGTCCTAATTTTCAGTTTTACAACACAGTCTTCTGCTATTGTGCCATATATTTCTTTTTTATTTAAAAAAACCTTTCTGTTGAAGTGTAACATACCTATATATAAATGCAAATAAGTGTACAGCTCGATGAATAACAAACTGAACACATTTATGTAACCAGCTCCCAGATAAAGAAATAGAACATTATCCATACCAAGAAATCCACATCATGCTCTCTTTCAGTCACTAGATCCCCTCGCTGCCCTGCAAGGGGACTGTTGCACTGGCTTGCAATAGCATCGACTAGCTTTTCCAGGTTTGATACTTTACATAGGTGAAATCATACAGTATATACTTTTGTACCTGCCTTCTTTTGTTTGTGAGGTCAATTCACAATATTGTGTATAGTTGTAGGCTGTCATTCCCATTGCTGTGTAATGAATAAATCAATGGTGGCATATTTATATAGTGGAATACTATGCGTTTCATTTTCATTAACAACATCGTACGTTGAAAACCTTGAGAGTTCAGCTGTTGAAGTCCAATGCTACAATGATCAATGTTCTTCTCAAATCTTTAATTTCACAAAAGCTTAATGGCATCAGTGTCGTGCCTAAGGATAATACCTCAAGTACTATATCAGCTTCTGAGTTAGGAAAACCTGTTTTGCTTTATATCTGTTAAGGGTTTTGTAACAAAATAATAATCTTTTAAATTCCATTGTTAAGCATCACTGTTATCTTAGAATCGTATTTATACAACAACCTTTTCAGAATAAAAACAGAGCAATCAAAAAAGAGCATTTATATTGTATAGTCACTTGATTCATTACCTCTAAAATGTTCCTTTCCTTTGCGTTTTGCAAAGTTATGAAAACTTGTTATTTTAATACCAAAAACTCTACTAAATTTAATTTACTTTGAGATGTGTTTATCTCTCCCACCAAAACACACACACAAACACACACACACACACACACAGCTCACTATCACTGACTGGGAGGTTTTACTTACAGATAACCACTGGACAGGTTAAGCCTCGTGATGACAGTCTTCTTTTGATGTGACAGGAATTACACCTGTTTGGATGAAATCCAAAACCCACATCATAGAAAAATTCACTATGTTATGGTACCCCTCTGTTAAAGTGCCTGCATAAAAGTGTCTTTTTTTTTAAAAAAAAGGTCCAGTTTATTGAGGCATAATTTACTTATAGTAAAATTCATCCTGTTCAGTCCACAGTTCTATAAGTTCTGATGAACACTTACAGTTTTGTAGCCATCACCACAATCAAGATACACAACAGCCCATCATCCCCCAAAGTCCATTCATTCCCCTTCATAGTCAATCCCTACCCCAGACTCTATTCCCTGGCAACCACTGATTTCACATAAGCATATAAAATGTTTTCTTCTCTTCCTTTATTAGAGACAGATGAGTAGGGTGAGGTCTGACTCCTTGTTCCCTCTTGATAGGGTTTGGCTGCGTCCTCACCCAAATCTCAACTTAAATTGTATCTCCCAGAATTCCCACTTGTTGTGGGAGGGACCCAGGGGGAGGTAATTGAATCATAGGGGCCAGTTTTTCCTGTGCTATTCTCCTGGTAGTGAATAAGCCTCATGAGACTTGATGGGTTTGTCAGGGGGTTTCTACCTTTGCTTCTTCTTCATTTTTCTCTTGCTGCCACCATGTTAGAAGCACATTTTGCCTCCCGCCATGCTTCTGAGGCCTCCCCAGGCATATGGAACTGTAAGTCCAATTAAACCTCTTTTTCTTCCTAGTCTTGGGTATATCTTTATCAGCAGCGTGAAAATGGACTAATACACCTCTCCTACATCCCAGTGCAGCCTCCCCTGCCCCAGCCATGCTGGCCTCCTCAGTGCCTTGTCTTCTCCACGCCTCCACCCACAAGTCTCATGTCTGTCAAATATTTCACCTAGAACTCTCTTCTCTTCCTTCTGCACCTCATCAACTCTTACTCAACCCTGAGCTCTCAGTGTCAACATAGTTTCCTCAGTGAAACTTTGCTGATTAGATCAAATCCCTCTACTGCGTACGATGCATATATCGAAGCAGCAATTTTACATTTGTTTATGTAACATTTGATTCATGTCAATCTTCCCCATTAAACTGTGAGCCTCATGAGGGCAGGAATTCTGTGAGTTTTGCTCATTGTTTAATCGTGAGTGTGCAGCCCAGGAGGGTACTCAATGAAGACTCAGTAAATGTATATATGTTTCCAAGCCAGCATGGTTCTTGATGTTTACCTTTGACCCTTTAAAGTGTAAGATAAGGTTGATATTATTGTTTCTGTTTTACTGACTTAACGATTTTAAACCACATCCATAAATTCTTCGACACTCCTCCCTCTAATAAGGAGTGGAGCCTAACTCCCCTCACCTAGAGTGTGAGCTGACTCTGTGACTCACTTCTCATGAATTGAATGCAGCAGGAGTGACGTTAAAAGTCACTGTTCTTCTCCGGGCTCGGTGGCTCATGCCTGCAATCCCAGCACTTTGGGAGGCCAAGGCAGGTGCATCACCTGAGGACAGGAGTTCGAGGCCAGCCTGCCCAACATGGTGAAATCCTGTCTCTAATAAAAATACAAAAATTAGCCGGGCGTGGTGGCACGTGCCTGTAATCACAGCTATTCCAGGAGGCCGAGGCAGGAGAATCGTTTGAACCCAGGAGGTGGAGGTTGCAGTGAGCTGATATTGTGCCACTGCACTCCAGCCTGGGCAATGGAACTATACACTGTCTCAAAAAAAAAAAAAAAAAAAAAAAAAAAAAAGCACTATTCTCAGCCAGTCACAGTGGCTCACGCCTGTAATCCCAGCACTTTGGGAGGCTGAGGCGGGCAGATCACCTGAGGCCAGGAGTTTAAGACCAGCCTGGCCAACGTGGTGAAACCCTGTCTCTACTACAAATACAAAAATTAGCTGGGCGTGGTGGCAGGTGCCTGTAATCCCAGTTACTCGGGAGGCTGAGGCAGGAGAATCACTTGAACCTGGGAGGCGGAGGTTGCAGTGAGTCAAGATTGCGCCACTGCACTCCAGCCTAGGCGACAGTAAAACTCTGTCTAAAAAACAAAACAAAATAGACATTGTTCTCTCTTGGGTCAGTCACTCTGGGGAAAGCTGGCTGCCATGTCATGTGAACACATCAAGCAGTCCTATGGAGATGCCCACAGAGTGAGGGACTGAAGCTTCCTGCCAGCAGCTATGTGAGTGAAGTGGATCCTTCAGCCTCTCAGGTCTTCAGTATTTTGACTGGAACCTTATGAAAATCCTTGAGCCAGAACCACCCAGTGAAGTCATTCTCAGATTCCTGACCCACAGAAACTATGTGAGAGAATAAACGTTTGCTATTTCAAGCCACTAAATTTGGGGATAATTTGTTACACAACATAGAACTGGAAGAACCGTTGAGGGAAGTATGGCAAATTTGAGAAACTTATTTAAGGTCCCACAACTAGTAAATGGCAAATCTAGGATCCAAACACCAAGTCAGTGTGTCTCTAAAGCCCATGTTCTCTGTACCATGCCATACTTATGTTTTACTTAGTATGGCAGTACTAAGTATGGCATACTAAAGATGCTTAGTACGGCAAATGTAAAAGTCATTTCACTGTGCTATTATAAAATCTTTGCAGATTGGTTCATGTTACAGTGCCAGGAGGTTGCTTTCTGTATTTCCAAAGAAGCTGCTGACTGGAGGAATTTCTGAGAGAATGGTGAGTAAAACGGCAATTCTAATGAAGAATTTTAATTGTGCTTTACTATTTAAAGCATTTCCATGAAGATGTTTTGTTGGAAGAATAGATCAAATCAAGTTTGTTATGAGTTAGAAAAGAGATAACTTGAATGTGACTTTTTTCTTCAGTTCATCATTATGGCATCGTAAGATAGTTTTCATAGTGTGAATGGATTATGCTAGATTTCTCAGTTTTACATATATTTAATATTTATATGCATTAATATTATATACTATTTTAAAATATATTTAAGTACTTGTATTTTGCATTTATGAAGAAATTGCCAAAATTCAGTATTTTTCTGAGATTTCTTAGTTACCATTTCAAAGGCCCAAACTTTGCAGTAGTCAAAGATTTCTTAAACAAAACACAAGACACAGCAAACTTAAAACTTGTATTCTCTACTACTACTTTGATCATACATGCCCTTTTTTGGACATATTCAATCGTAATGGAACCTGGCAGCATTTAACTAATGAGTGTTTTGATGTAGCTTCCAGTCATACCTAATTAGCCATTGTAAGATATTTATATGCTTGGTGCTTAGTGGTTTTCTAATCTACCCTAATTAGACCTAATGTCTTCATCCCATCACCCTGGAATAACTCATTTCCACTTTCTTTCCCTCTGTTTACCTAATCAAATTCATAAAACATTCCTTCCATCTAACCTTTCCATCTTTTTACTTTCTTTATTAAAGCATTTTCACTGGTTTCCTTTCTTACAAGTATTAGACTCTTTGAGGTAACTTAAGTAGAGGAATTTCATGGCACCCAAAAGCGGGAATATTGCTGGGCCTTGACAAGCTTCGGGATTGCAACCTGAAGAGACTGTCTCTGATTTCATCTTTCTATATGTGCAGTAGGTTTAATCAAGGAGTTTTTATTCAGTGGCACAGAACATGGAACACTGGTTCTTTCAATAATTTGGCTTTTTTAGAGTCTCAACTCATCCTGGAGTTGGAAAAAAATTACTATTATGCCAGATAACAGCATTTGGGTCTCTTTGGCTAAATTAAGCCCATACCAGTGACTGCTTTTAAAACTGGGTTGTTGGCTGGCTGCAGCTCACACTTGAGGCCAGGAGTCTGAGGCCAGGCTAGAAAACATGGTGAGACCCTCATCTCTACAAAGAATTAAAAAATTAGCTAGACATGGTGGTGTGCACTGAGGTGGAGGATCACTTGAGCCCAGAATTTCAGCCTGCAGTTCAGCCATGTTTGCACTCCACTGCACTACAGGCTAGGTGACAGAGTCAGACCCTGTCTCAAAATTAAGGCTGGTGGTATCTGTTGATTATGGGGTTTTAGAGGAACCAATAAATAACTGTACTCCCACTGGGAGGCAGACAGGAGAGTCAAACTGAGGGACTTGGAAAAACTACAGTAACTCCAGATAATGCTTATGCTGAATAGCAGGCCTTAGAGTGCTAAATCGAACATGCTGGTCCATGCTCCATCTCTAAGTCAGACCAAATGCATTCATGGTCCCCAACAGCACTGACTCCTTTTCCAGTCCTATGACAGTAAAGCTGACCATGCTTCCCTTCTTTAACTAAGAGAAAGAAAGTGAATGTTGAGCCAAGCATGTGCTGTCCTCCACCCAACCCAACAAGTAAGTCCCTTTGCCTTCCCTGGGGGGCAGTGAGTGTGACAAGAAGCAAAGAGGAATCTCAACCAAGTAGGGCAAAAACAATCCAAATAAACATATATGAATATGTACGCACATGCTTGTATATGATTTTATAAGCAGCATAGTGAAATGTAAGGAACAACACCAGGTAGGTGTTTCACAGGATTACTTGGGTTAGGTGGTGGTGGCTGGGGCCCAATGTGAAGGGAGGAGCATAAAAGAGTGGGGAGATCAGCAGAAAGGCAAAAGAAAACAAAGCACTGAAAAGTAGTATGTGTGGCATGATCACATAAATGTATGTATTACACACATACACGTGTGTGCACACACACACACCGTATTAAGGAATGATACTCCAAATCCTTAAACCAGTATGGAATGTCTAATACTTCATCAGAGTGGACACCGAAGAACTGAGGCAGAATCCCTGGAAGTCCCTCTATTGAGCCAGGCATTAACCTGAGTTGTGGGGTAGCCCAAAGGGTATGGGGAGAGGAGCTATAAGGCCAGGATGGCAGGAAAAGATGTGGGAAAGGATGGTGGCACTTGGGAGGCTCAAGACAGTAGCTATTTACAAAACCAATTCAGAAGTATGTCAATGTTTTCACAACATGTGCCGCTCTCTCTGTGCATTCCAGCTGAATAACATACTTGCTGACTTACTCATAAGATCAAATTCTTAAAATATAACAGGAAAGTTTTCTTCTTGTACTAATATAATTATTTTAGGTGGGGATAGGCAGAATTCACATGAAGAAAACCTATAAATTCTGGGTGTTGGAGGAGCCACTTCAAGGACTCACTCAAATGACTAGAAAGTTGGTGCTTGGATATTGCTTGGAAATGTTGCCAGGACTGTGAATTGGGACCTTGGTTCCTCTCTGCATGGGCCTCTCCTTGGGTTGCTTGAACTTGCTTACAGCATGGTGGTTGGGTTCCAAAAGTAAGAGGTCAAGAGACTCAGGAGGTTCAATATTCCCCTTCATAATCTAAATTACACAGTGTCACTTTCATTATAGTCTAATTGGGCAAGGCTATCTCAAGGGCTCGTTCAGGTTTAACAGAAGGGGACATAGACTCCACTGCTCTATGGGAGGAGTGTCTAGGTCATATTGTTCAGAAGACCATGGTGGCAAGGGAAATATGGAGGAAAATAGTCTGCCAGAACACATTTCTGTGACAACTGTAACATCCATAGTCCATGCTGGCATGGATCTCAAAGGTTTCTACTATTCCCGTGATGCCACACTTAGGGCACAGACTAGCTAGTGTAACAAAGACTGGAGGAAGAGGGGGTAAAGTTAAAAAAGTATAGTCAACCAAAGGAAGAAATAAAGCTAATATTAAGCTCTTAATAATGTGGCAGGCATTGTGCGAGGCACTTTGTATTAGAGTTCTCCAAGAAGGACAGAGCTAATAGGAGATTTTATATATATATGAATAGATATAAAGGGGAGTTTTAGATACACACACACACACACACACACACACACATATATATATAAAGGGGAATTTATTAAATATTGACTTACACGATCACAAGGTCCCACAATAGGCTGTCTGCAAGCTGAGGAGCAAGGAGAGCCAGTCCGAGTCCCAAAACTGAAGAACTTGGAGTCTGAGGCTCAAGGGTAGGAAGCATCCAGCATGCGAGAAAGATGTAGGCTGGGAGGCTGGGCCTGTCTCTGCTTTTCACATTTTTCTGCCTGCTTTACATTTGCTGGGAGCTGATTAGATTGTGTCCATCAGATTAAGGGTGGATCTGCCTTCCCCAGCCCACTGACTCAAATGTTAATCTCTTGGCAACACCCACACAGACATACCCAGGATTAATACTTTGTATCCTTCAATCCAACCAAGTTGACACTCAGTATTAATCATCATAAACTTCTTATAAGATATCTTCATTAAATCTTCACCACAGGTATGTAAGGTAGGTACTACCATTGCCATTTCACAGATGAGGAAATAAAGGCAGAAGTATTTAGTAACTTATCCAAAGCTAGGCAACTGGTAACTGGTAGAGCCAGGATGGCAACACTGATCTGTTTGACTTCAAAGACTGTGTTTTTTTCAAGATACCATGCTTCAAAGCGTAGAAGATAAACACAATCTGTAAAATGTCCCTCTTTTAACTATGCAGTTCATTCTATTTCCTCCGATACATATATAAAAGATCTCTCTCTCTCTCTCTCTCTCTCACTTCTCAAAAGGGTTAGAGTAAAATATTGCAAATAATAGAAATTTATTCCCCCAAATAACCAACAAAGTCTTTTCAAGGAGCACATTAGACAACTCCCTTCTCAATTCATGCCCAAGTTATCACTGGTTAATGCTCACGTAGGAATTACTATCTGGAAGATTGGGTAAGAACCTTAAACTAATTATTAAGACTAACATTGCAAATTAAATTGTAAGACATATAATACAAATTAGAAGAATTCAGTATGGGAGCTTATTAAGTACAAAAAAGATCGGTAAATTGTGAAGAAAAAAAACAAGTGAACTCTCAAGAAGTCTGCATAAATGCACTCTTCAGAAATGTATGATGATTAAATATAGCATGGGCGCTCCCTGCTTAAAGAAAATAGACATTTCTCGCTAGTGGTCTATCAATTTTGTTGATCTTTTCAAAAAACCAGCTCCTGGATTCATTAATTTTTTGAAGGGTTTTTTGTGTCTCTATTTCCTTCAGTTCTGCTCTGATTTTAGTTATTTCTAGCCTTCTGCTAGCTTTTGAATGTGTTTGCTCTTGCTTTTCTAGTTCTTTTAATTGTGGTGTTAGGGTGTCAATTTTGGATCTTCCCTGCTTTTTCTTGTGGGCATTTAGTGCTATAAATTTCCCTCTACACACTGCTTTGAACGTGTCCCAGAGATTCTGGTATGTTGTGCCTTTGTTCTTGTTGGTTTCAAA